>NC_036862.1:34979910-35064419 GCF_002910315.2 Salvelinus sp. IW2-2015
AGAGGCTCACTCACAATTTTGCCTAAGAACACAGCCATGAATAAAGAATGGTACCAACACATCCTCCGAGAGCAACTTCTCCCAACCATCAGAACAGTTTGTGACAAACAATGCCTTTTCCAGCATGATGGAGCACCTTGCCATGTCACGTTCCTGACCTGTTTTCTGTTGTTTTTGTATGTGTTAGTCGGTCAGGGCGTGAGTGTGGTGGGCATTCTATGTTATGTGTTTCTATGTTGGTTAATGGGTGACCTGATATGGTTCTCAATTAGAGGCAGGTGGTTTTCATCTCCTCTGATTCAGAACCATATTAAGGTAGGTGGTTTCACATTGTTTGTCGTGGTGGTTGTCTCCTGTGTCTGTGTCGTTATTGCACATACGGGACTGTATCGTTCGTTCGGTCATTTATTTGTAGTCTGTACTTGTTCGTGCGTTCTTCGTTGTATGTAAGTTCGTATCAAGGTCTGTCTACTTCGTTTGTTTTTGTAGTGGGTTAAAGTGTTTCCGTGTTTTTTCGTATTTTCTTTAAATAAATATAATGCAAATTACCACGCTGCGTTTTGGTCATCCGATCCTTCTCGCCTCTCCTCGTCTGATGAGGAGGACGAAGTAGAAGAGCGGTACAGAACCACCCACCAAACCCGACCAAGCAGCGGGACTACGAACAGTGGTCCACTACACGGGAATTCTGGACATGGAGGAAGTAAGGAGGGAAAAGGACACTGGGCTCACATTGGGGAATACGCCGCACTCGTGAGGAGATGGAGGCAGCGAGAGCCCAAGATCGGAGGTATGAAGGTACGCGGCTAGCACGGAAGCCCGTGAAGAAACCCCAAAAATTTATTGGGGGGGGGCTAAGAGGTAGTGGGCCGAGGGCAGGTAGGAGACCTGCGCCCACTTCCCAGGCTAACCGTGGAGAGCGGGAGTACGGGCAGACACCGTGTTACGCAGTAGAGCGCACGGTGTCTCCTGTACGTGTTCATAGCCCGGTGCGGGTTATCCACCTCCCCGCACTGGTAGGGCTAGATTGGGCATTGAGCCAGGTGCCATGAAGCCGGCTCAACGCGTCTGGTCTCCAGTGCGTTCCTCGGGCCGGCATACATGGCACCAGCCTTACGCATGGTGTCCCGGTTCGCCTACATAGCCCGGTGCGGGTTATTCCACCTCCCCGCACTGGGCGGGCGACGGGAGCATTCAACAGGTAAGGTTGGGCAGGCTCGGTGCTCAAGGGAGCCAGTACACCTGCACGGTCCGGTATATCCGGCGCCACCTTCCCGCCCCAGCCCAGTACCACCAGTGCCTACTCCACGCACCAGGCTTCCAGTGCGTTTCCAGAGCCCTGTTCCTCCTCCACGCACTCTCCCTATGGTGCGTGTCTCCAGCCCGGTGCCTCCTGTTCCGACACCACGCACCAAGCCACAGGTGCGTCTCCAGAGCCCTGTACACATTGTTCCTTCTCCCCGTACTCGTCTCTGATGTGCGTGCCCTCAGCCCGGTACCACCAGTGCCGGTACCACGCACCAGGGCCATAGTACGCTTTGAGAGTTCAGTGTGCCCTGTCCCTGCTCCCCGCACTAGCCTGAAGGTGCGTGTCCTTAGCCCGGTGCCTCCAGTTCCGGCACCACGCACCAGGCCTACAGTGCGCCTCATCCGGCCAGAGCTGCCCGTCTGCCAAGGCCATCTGAGCCACCCGTCTGCAAGCGCCATCTGAGCCATCCGTCTGCCCAGTGCCATCTGAGCCATCCGTCTACCCAGCGCCATCTGAGCCATCCGTCTACCCAGCGCCATCGGAGCCATCCGTCTGCCCAGTGCCATCTGAGCCATCCGTCTACCCAGCGCCATCTGAGCCATCTGTCTGCCCGAGCCATTAGAGCCGCCCGTCTGTCCCGAGCCGTCAGAGCCGTTCGTCAGTCAGGAGCCGCTAGAGCCATTCGTCAGTCAGGATCCCGCAGAGCGCCAACCAGACAGGATCTGCCAGAGCCGCCAACCAGACAGGATCTGCCAGAGCGCCAACCAGACAGGATCTGCCAGAGCCGCCAACCAGACAGGATCTGCCAGAGCCGCCAACCAGACAGGATCTGCCAGAGCCGCCAGTGAGCCATGAGCAGCCAGAGCCGTCAGCGAGCCATGAGCAGACAGAGCCGTCAGCGAGCCATGAGCAGCCAGAGCCGTCAGCGAGTCATGAGCAGCCAGAGCCGTCAGCGAGCCATGAGCAGCCAGAGCCGTCAGCGAGCCATGAGCAGCCAGAGCCGTCAGCGAGCCATGAGCAGTCAGAGCCAGCCAGCCAGGAGCTGCCAGCCAGCCAGGATCCGCCAGAGCCAGCCAACCAGGATCCGCCAGAGCCTACCAGCCAGGATCGCCAGAGCCAGCCAGCCAGGATCCGCCAGAGCCAGCCAGCCAGGATCCCCAGAGCCAGCCAGCCAGGATCCGCCCTCAGTCCGGAGCTGCAGTCCTTCAGTCCGGAGCTGCCCCTTATCCTGGTGCTGCCCTATCCCGGTGCTCCCCTTATCCCGGTGCTGCCCCTATCCCCGTGCTGGCCATTATCTCGGTGTTGGCCCTTAAATTAGGTGGGTGGATAGGAGGGTGGTCATATGCAAGAATGGGCTGCCATCAGTCAGGATGTGGCCCAGAAGTTAATTGACAGCATGCCAGGGTGGATTACAGAGGTCTTGAAAAAGAAGGGTCAACACTGCAAATATTGACTCTTTGCATCAACTTAATGTAATTGTCAATAAAAGCCTTTGACACTTATGAAATGCTTGTAATTATACTTCAGTATTCCATAGTAACATCTGACAAAAATATCTAAAGACACTGAAGCAGCAAACTTTGTGGAAATTAATATTTGTGTCATTCTCAAAACTTTTGGCCACGACTGTATATACCTTCCTCCTATAACCATTAACTTCTGGTGTAGACCCTCTACACCTCAGCACTCCATCAGTGACATGAATAAGTATATTTCATATTCTCAGAACCCAACACTGGCCAACACATTTTCAAATCAATCATCCAACCTTCAAGTTTATGTTCCGTTGTATTCTCACTCATCACACCTGTGACCTCATTCAAGTATTGCCCTTAAGGAGGCTGAGATCCATAGAGGTTCCACAGAAGATCTCAGAGGGCATATCTAACTCTTAACTAATCTGATCAACAAAAGGCATGGGATTTACAACCCTGAGTCTTGTAATTTATTCATACTGAATTGAAGCATACACATAATTATACATTGTTTAGATATGGACCGCTCAGATGTAATCCACCCTCTCTCAATCTAGCAGTGGCGTAAAGTACTTCAGTAAAATTACTTTAAAGTACTACWTAAGTAGTTTTTTGGGGTATCTGTACTTTACTATACTGTTTATATTTTTGACTACTTTTACTTCACTACATTCCTAAAGAAAAGAATGTACTTCTTACTCCATACATTTTCCCTGACACCCAAAAGTACTCGTTACATTTTCAATGCTTAGCAGGACAGGAAAACGGTCCAATTCACTCACTTATCAAGAGAACATCCTTGTTCAGTCCTACTGCCTACGATCTGGCGGTCTCACAAACACAAATGTTTCGTTTGTAAATTATGTCTGAGTGTTGTGTGCCTCTGGCGATCTGTAAATTGAAAACACAAGAAAATGCTGCCGTCTGGTTTGCTTAATATAAGGAATTTTAAATGATTTACACTTTTACTTGTACTTTTGATACTTAAGTATATTTGAGCAATTGCATGCACTTTTGATACTTATATATTTAAAACCAAATACTTTTAGACTTTTACTCAAGTAGTATTTTACTGGGTGACTCATTTGAACTTGTTACTCAAAAAGGATTCATGTTATCAAGTATCTTCAAACCGATTTGCAGATAGAATGGTAGGCCCTTGCTGAGAAGAAAAAAAGTATCCTCACTTCCTGTTTCAACACCTATTTCAACATTGTTATTTCAAAAACACAGTTAAGAACAGCTCAACCTTCATACAGACCGCTCTGCTATGAAGTGGAAACCAGAGCACTGAGTTGCTGGTTTGTCGTGGTTTCGGTCTCTTTTCAGTTCACACAGACACGCACAGCTGTGTCTGTCTTAAAGGAGCAGAGATACAGTACAGCACCATGAACAACACCAACGATACCTTAGAGGACAGCGCTCCGGAGCTGAGTTGTGTGAATGCAGTGTATACAGTCTCTGCCGCGGTGTACGGCTGTGTGATGGTGCTGGGCCTGCCGCTCAACGCCGTGTCACTCTGGGTTCTGCTCCGCCGCCACGGCCTCAAATCCTCCAGCGCTGTCTTCATGAGCCACCTGGCTCTGTCCGACCTGCTGCTGGTGCTCTCCCTGCCCACCCGGGTCTACTTCTACACCACAGGCACCTGGCCCCTGGGCATCCAGGCCTGCACGGCCACCACCATGCTGTTCCGCAACAACATCCGCTCCAGCGCTGTCTTCATCACCTTCATTGGCCTGGACAGGCTGCTGGCTGTGGTCTACCCTCTAAGAACCCGCCACATCCGCACCACCACCAATGCCTGGAAAGCCTGTGTCTTCATCTGGATCCTGATCGTGGCGGTCAACATCCCAGAGGCCCTGTACTTCATCAGTCAGATGAAGAGCTGTAACGCCACTGACAAATGCTTTGAGTTTACTCAAGAATGTGCCWTGAATGTGCAGATAGCTGGTTACGTGCAGTTCGGGCTGGTGTTCGCCATGCTGGGGGTCAACGTGGTCTCCACCGCCATGGTGTCCTGGACTCTACACAGGCACCTCAGCGATGCTGCCATGGTCAACAATAAGATGAACGTCATGCTGATCTTCACCATCAACCTTCTGATGTTTATTGTCTTCTTCCTGCCCTCCTCCATCATGCTGCTGCTCGGTATCAGGCAGGCTATCATGCCCATGTTCTGTCTGACCAGCATCAACTGTTGTCTAGATCCACTGTTGTACTKCTTCTCTTTAGATGCTTTCTGGAAGAAGAGCGTTCTGACGTAGAGGTTTCACTGACCAGATCACATGAAAGTAGATTAGGGAGGACAGTGAGAAACGACTACCGGTGGAGATAGTTTGAGGAAACTGCGTCAACATGTGTTCCTAAATATTCCACAATTTATAGTTAAATGTTCAATTCTATTTTGCCAAATGTCACTCATTTTCTTTTTTTGTAACAGTTCATCTCTTCTTCTGTAAGTTGAATTGCACTCATCTGTACTTTTAAGATGTGCTCATATAATAGGTTTTATTTAATAAACACTTTACAACCGTATCTTCATGTGATTTTGATCATTAATAAGACTGATGTTATTGACATTTACTGAATGTAGGTTTTGTACATCGACCACAGTCCCTTTTCCAAAAGTACTGACAATAACTAAGGCTTTCAATTCAGCTTTCATCCACATGCAGGGCCGGGTGCCCAACACTTCCCACTGTTGAGTGGTTCAAACATCACAGTCATGTGAATTTGTTGATAATTCATGAGGATCCTGGCTGAGGAACCAGACAGGCAGCAGCAACCATCCAACAGCTCAGAGCCCTGCCACATGGAGGGGCATCTGTGTCCACACTATATGGCAGACAGACTGTAAATAAGGAGTCACTATGGATTTAGTACAGGAAAGCCAGTGTAAAGGTGGCATGCAAATAAATTCATCCTTTGAGCCATTGTCTTCCAACAGGTGGGGTCACTCCTTTGCAACGCTTATCCCTCAACCATCAGAAAAGGGGAATCGACGCGGTATCTGCGAAAAGCCGCTATCTTACAAAAGACAATGCCTTTGGGCCTAAGAAAACTCTAATCAAGCAATGTATGTTGACTGGATATAGGCTATGTGAAATATGTGTAGTCTAAAAGGCTCTACATCTTGTGCTGCCCTAAGGGGAGAAGAAGTTAGCTGGGACCTACTAAGATCTCCTTTTTCATGTATAAAAACTAGGTCATACAGCTTAATTAACTGTCTGAAAATAACATACTTTTCCACTATGCCCAAACAGGTCAGTGCATGAGATTTGTTTGTACTTTCCCTTACTAAAAAACACCTCATATCATACCACAGCTGTCCACTTAAACCTACATACTGTAGRACAGTCTGGTTTCACACTTTCACCCACTGACACTTAAGGATATGATCCGTTACCTCCAGACAATGAAACAAGGCTGGTGGCACATACACAGAGCCAAAGAGAACCGGGACAGCGAAATGTCCCAATGATACCCACAATACAGTAACAACTATCATTTATTTAGACAGAACAAAAGACAGAAGCCCCCGGGTGTTAAACTACTTTATTCACAGATAAGACTTCACCCGCAGACAAAATATACAGACCAGTCTAAGGTATAGATTAACAGACATAAGCTCCTTACAGCAATACTTTAGTCCAGTCTCTGACTCTGGACCAAGGCTTTAAACATGCTCTTATAAAATATTCTAACAGTGCAGTTTTTCCATACAGAGAAACACACATGCAGGGGGGAAATCAAGACAGAATTCTACTAGAACGACTCACAGAAGCATTGATAAAGAGTGCAAATGAAGGGRGAGAGGCTMAACCTCCCCAGAAAGAAAGAACAAATAATGAAGAGGTGATAAGAGGGGCATTAAAATGGAGGAAGCAACTTTATTTGATGCTTTCACAGGGGGAAGGGCAGCTTGGCTGGAAATAATCTGGTATAATATTACATATAACTGCACACAGTAAGTGAAGAGCAAGTATTTCATGTCATGTACATGATTCTAGACTCTACTTACAATACAGGTGCAAACATGCAAAGACTAATAATGGCTAATTTGTTTACCTCACTTTGTAGGGACACTGATTCTTAAACTGACATTCACATTTTTTTTACTTTAGTCTGATAGGGTGACTGAGCTAAAGAAGAAGACAGACCAGGTGAAAGAGAGAAGCAAGAGGGGTGCAGTGAGAAMGAAACACTGAGACAAAGAGCAAGAGAAAGCGATGCTGCACAACATTAGGTCAGGTGTTTGCTGAGGAACAGGATTTCTTGCCTTAGTCCTATTACAAAACTAACAGGAACGTGCAGTAATTTCAAGAGCAGGGAAATCAATTACACTCACATTGACAACACATGGAAATGGTTGTCTCCCCTGACAACCGAGGCCGTGACACAGTTCTCTTAAGTCGACCCCCCCATCATAATTGGCTTAGGGGTTCTGCTACATGAAACTATTTAATCCAAGGTAAATCACAGAGAAAAACATGTATTATTGCAGCCAGGAAACATCACTACTGACAATAAAAAAGTAAAAAATTAAAACAATTTTTTTGGTAAGAGACAGTAAAACGTATCAACAAAGGAACAAAACCAACAAAACCAAAACCAAGTGCAGCTGAAAAGTAATTCAAAGTATCTACACAGGGATGCGCTACAGTGGCTAGAGAGGTGGCTGTGCCTTAGGGTGTCGTGTCCGACGTTCATGACAGTTTACGCTCCATCACAAATGACCGTCTCAACCACAAACGTGTTCTCAAAGTGGCGGATGCGATGGCAGTTCGCCGCTTCCCGTTTGTTGATGCCTACAAGTCAGACAGTGAAAGACTTTTATTAGACAAGAGAATACAGTGGCTTGCGAAAGTATTCACCCCCCTTGGCATTTTTCCTATTTTGTTGACTTAACCTGGAATTAAAATTTATTTTGGGGGGGGTTTGTATCATTTGATTTACACAACATGCCTACCACTTTGAAGACGCAACATTTTTTTATTGTGAAACAAACAAGAAATAACACAAAAAACTGAAAACATGAGCGTGCATAACTATTCACCACCCCAGTCAATACTTTGTAGAGCCACCTTTTGCAGCAATTACAGCTGCAAGTCTCTCGGGGTATGTCTCTATAAGCTTGACACATCTAGCCACTGAGATTTTAGCCCATTCTTCAGGGCTAAACTGCTCCAGCTCCTTCAAGTTGGATTGGTTCCGCTGGTGTACAGCAATTTAAGTCATATCACAGACTCAATTGGATTGAAGTCTGGGCTTTGACGAGGCCATTCCAAGACATTTAAATGTTTCCCCTTAAACCACTCGAGTGTTGCTTTAGCAGTATGCTTCGGGTCATTGTCCTGCTGGAAGGTGAACCGCCGACAAAGTCTCAAATCTCTGGAAGAGTGAAACAGGTTTCCCTCAATAATTTCCCTGTATTTAGCGCCAGCCATCATTCCATCAATTCTGACCAGTTTCCCAGTCCCTGCCGATGAAAAACATCCCCACAGCATGATGCTGTTCTGGTGTTCTCAGGGTGATGAGAGGTGTTGGATTTGCGCCAGACATAGCATTTTCCTTGATGATCAAAAAGCTCAATTTTAGTCTCATCTGACCAGAGTACCTTCTTYCATATGTTTGGGGAGTCTCCCACATGCCTCTTGGGGAACACCAAACGTGTTTGCTTATTTGTTTCTTTAAGCAATTACTTTTTTTATGGCCACTCTTCCTTAAAGCCYAATTCTGTGGAGTGTATGGCTTAAAGTGGTCCTATGGACAGATACTCCAATCTCTGCTGTGGAGCTTTGCAGCTCCTTCAGGGTTATCTTTGGTCTCTTTGTTGCCTCTCTGATTAATGCCCTCCTTGCCTGGTCTGTGAGACTTGGTGGGCGGCCCTCTCTTTGCAGGTTTGTTGTGTTGCCATATTCTTTACATTTTTAATAATGGATTTAAAAAGGTGCTATGTGGGATGTTCAAAGTTTCTGATATTTTTTTATAACTCAACCCTGATCTGTACTTCTCCACAACTTTGTCCCTGACCTGTTTGGAGAGCTCCTTGGTCTTCATGGTGCCGCTTGCTTGGTGGTGCCCCTTGCTTAGCGGTGTTGCAGACTCTGGGGCCTTTCAGAACAGGTGTATATATACTGAGATTATGTGACAGATCATGTGACACTTAGATTGCACACAGGTGGACTTTAACTAATGATGTGACTTTGAAGGTAATTGGTTGCACCAGATCTTATTTAGGGGCTTCATAACAAAGGGGGTGAATACATATGCACGCACCACTTTTCTTTAGAATGTTTTGAAATAAGTATTTTTAAATTTTTTATTTCACTTCACCAATTTGGCTTATTTTGTGTATGTTCATTACATGAAATCCAAATAAAAATCTATTTTAAATTACAGTTTGTAATGCAACAAAATAGGAAAAATGCCAAGGGGGATGAATACTTTTGCAAGGCACTGTAGGTGGACCATTCAGACCCTGAGTGACTCGCACAACACCATACAAGGCTCTGAACCTCCCCATCACCTCTCCCCAACTTACGTCTGCGGGCGTGGCGCTTCAGGCGGTATGTGTCCTTGCCGTTACACAGGCGGTAGATGAAGGGACCCAGCTGGCGCATGTTATGAACCTTCCCCGTCACAACCATCTCCTCCTGGATAATGTAGGTCTGGGGAAGGTACGTYCCCTTCTAAAAGACAGAGAGGGGGAGGTAGACAGGGTTAGAGTTCAGAAAGAGAAAAAAAGAGAGAAGGGACAGGAGAGAGGAAGAACCCAGACTTCATCAAAGAAATTGGAAATACAGRCATCGTCATCCTACAACAAACATGGTATAGAGGAAATGGACCCACTGGTTGCCCCCTAGGTTACAGAGGGTTGGTAGTCCCATCCACCAAACCACCAGGTGTGAAACTGGGAAGAGACTCAGTAAAATTAGTAAAAACAGGAACATTTTACATCTGTCTAGAAATGAAATCTCAACAGAGAAACATTTCCTYGTGTGTGCTACCTATATCCCCCCAATAGAAACCACCTACTTTAATGAAGACAGGTTCGCCCATCCTAGAGGGAGAGATAAACCATTTCCAGGCCCAGGGACATGCACTAGTCTGTGGTAACCTAAATGACAGAACTGGACAAGAACCTGACACCCTCAGCACAYAGGGGGCAAACACCTACCTGGAGRTGACAGCATTCCCTCCCAAATATGCCCCCCTACACACAACTATGACAAAACAACCAACAAAAACGGGTCACAACTCCTGTCAGCTCTGTCACACGCTGGGTCTGTACATAGTCAATGGTAGGCTTCAAGGAGACTCCTATGGTAGGTACACCGATAGCTCACCCCTTGGCAGTAGTGATGTAAATTACTTTATCACTGACCTCAACCCAATCTCTCAGAGCATTCACAGTCAGCCCACTGACACCTCTACCAGATCACAGGAAAATCACAGTCTACTGAACAGAGCAATACTCAATCATGAGGCATCAAAGCCAAAGGAACTGCACAATATTAAGAAATGCTATAGATGGAAGTAGTATAGAAACCTACCAAAAAACAACTAATTCAATTCAATTCCTTTCAGACAACTTCCTGGACAAAACATTTCACTGTAATAGTGAAGGTGTAAACTTACCAGTAGAAAACCTAAACAGTATATTTAACCTCTCAGCTTCCCTATCAAATCTAACAATTTCAAGTGGACAACCTAAGAACATTAACAACAATGACAAATGTTTGATGAACAATGTAAAAACCTAAGAATGAAATTCAGAAACCTATCCAACCAAAAACATAGAGGCCCAGAAAATCTGAGCCTACTCCTTCACTATGGTGAATCACTAACACAATATAGAAATACACAACGGGGAAAAAAGGAACAGCACGTCAGAAATCAGCTAAATGTAACTGAAGAATCTATAGACTGTTCCAATTTCCCCAGAAGTGGTTACACTTAACTTTGTGTTTGTTATCTATCCAAAACGGAGATGTATGGATAAACCACTACTCCAATCTTTTTCTAATCAAATTTTRTGTCACATGCGCTGAATACAACAGGCGTTAMGTGGGAGGTGGTGGAGGGAGATGCAGAGAGGGAAGCTCTGAAAAAGATAATTGAAGACTTCCCAGAGCCGTTTGCTTTTCTAGTTAAAGCTAGCTAATATTGTACCTGGTTGGTTAGCTCCCAGCACTGTGGCATTGTTGGCACTTTGTTCATTGTTGTTTAACTAGCTAACGTTAGCTGTCTGGGTTGTTAGCTAATGTTATGTGTGTGATCTTAAAATGTTGTTTACCTAGCTAAGTTCATTGTTTACCTAGCTAGCTATATGTCTTAAGCTAATGTTAGCTGGCTGGTTAACTAGCAGACATTATTATTAGTTTCCCAGAGCTGTTTGCTTTCCTAGTTAGAGCCTAATGTTAGCTAGCTAACATTGCACCTGGTTGGTTAGCTCCCATCAATGTGGCATTGTTGGCACTTTGTTCATTGTCGTTTAACTAGCCATCATTAGCTAGCTGGCTGGCTCGTTAGCTAACGTTACGTGACGCGTGTACAACACCCGTTGAATATGGCCAGTGTCAGTAAACGTCTGCAAAAAAGCAAAATTAAATTGTTGCCAGCAGAGCTGGTTAGGCTGTTTTCATGTTATCCAGAGGTAAACAAATCATCGGCCAGAGCATCAAGTGTGCGCTCCGAGATGGGTGGGGCTAAAGCTTAAGGAGGGTGTGAACGATGCTGAATGGGTTTAGACAAAGAAGAGCTCTTCACTAGATACCAAAACATTCAAAGGCCATTTTCTCAAAAGTGAGTTGACAAGTTGATCAACTTTCAAAGCAGAATTACTTTCCCATTGTTCCTCAAATGCAGTCTATGTATACCATTTTGTAGATCTGAGTCTCTACTTTTATCCAATGTAGGAAACACCATTTCACATTTTGCTACATAAGACCAAATCCAGGTGGTGAGTCACATATATACAGTGCCTTCGGAAAGTATTCAGAACCCTTGACTTTTTCTCCCATTTTGCTACAGCCTTATTCAAAAATTGCTTTAAAAAAAAGTGCCATCATTCTACACACAATACACCATAATGACAAAGCAAACAGAGGTTTTTAGAAATGTTTGCTAATTTATAAAAAATAAAACTGAAATATCACATTTACATAAGCATCGAGTATTCTTGGGTATGACGCTACAAGCTTGGCAGAAATGTATTTTGGGAGTTTCTCCCATTCTTCTCTGCAGATCCTCTCAAGCACCGTCAGGTTGGATGKGGAGCGTTGCTGYACARCTATTTTCAGGTCTCTCCAGAGATGTTCGAACAGGTTCAAGTCCGGCCTCTGGCTGGGCCACGCAAGGACATTCAGAGACTTGTCCCGAAGCCACTTCTGCTTTGTCTTGGCAGTGTGCTTAGGGTTGTTGTCCTGTTGGAAGGTGAACCTGCTACCACCATCATGCCGTAGGGATGGTGCCAGGTTTCCTCTAGACATGACRCTCAGCATTCAGGTCAAAGAGTTCAATCTTGGTTTCATCAGACCAGAGAATCTTGCTTCTCATGGTCAGAGAGTCATTTAGGTGYCTTTTGGCAAACTCCAAGCAGGTTGTCATGTGCCTTTTACTGAAGAGTGGCTTCTGTCTGGCCACTCTACCATAAAGGCCTGATTTGTGGAGTGCTGCAGAGATGGTTGTCCTTCTGGAAGGTTCTCCCATCTCCACAAAGGAACTCCAGAGCTCTGTCAGAGTGACCATCGGGTTCTTGGTCACCTCCCTGACCAAGGCCCTTCTCCCCGGATTGTTCAGTTTGGCCAGACAGCCAGCTCTAGGAAGAGTCTTGGTGGTTCCAAACTTCTAATTAAGAATGATGGAGGCCACTGTGTTCTTGGAGACCTTCAATGCTGCAGAAATGTTTTGGTACCCTTCCCCAGATCTGTGCCTCGACACAATCCKGTCTCGGAGCACTACAGACAATTCCTTCAACCTCATGGCTTGGTTTTTACTCTGACATGCACTGTCAACTGTTGGACCTTACAAAAAAATAAACTTTTCACATTGTCATTATGGGGTATTTTAGAATAAGGCTGTAACGTAACAAAATGTTGAAAAAGTCAAGGGGTCTGAATACTTTCYGAAGGGACTGTATATCAACGAATTGGCGAGGCCACTAGAACAGTCTGCAGCCCCCGGCCTCACCYTMCTAGAATCTGAAGTCAAATGTCTACTGTTTGCTGATGATCTGGTGCTTCTGTCCAACCCAGGAGGGCCTACAGCAGCAACTAGATYKTCTGCACAGATTCTGTCAGACCTGGGCCCTGACAGTAWRTCTCAGTAAGACACAAAATAATAGTGTTCCAAAAAAGGTCCAGTTCATAGGACCACAAATACAAATTCCATCTAGACACTGTTGCCATAGAGCACACAAAAAACTATACACACCTCTACTTACCTCACCACAGGTAACTTCCACAAAGCTGTGAAYGATCTGAGAGACAAGGCAAGAAGGGCCTTTAAAAGGAGCATAAAATTCAACATACCAAGTAGGATCTGACTAAAAATACTTGATTCAGTTATAGAACCCATTACCCTTTATGGTTGTGAGGTCTGGGATCCGCTCTCCAACCAAGAATTCACAAAATGAGACAAACACCAAATTGACACTCCACATGCAGAATTCTGCAAAAAYATCCTCTGTTTACAACKTAAAACACCAAATAATGCATGCAGAGCAGAATTAGGYCAATACCCTCTAATGATCAAAATCCAGAAAAGAGACGTTAAATTCTACAACCACCTAAAAGGAAGTGATTCCCAAACCTTCCATAACAAAGCCATCACTTACAGAGAGATGAACCTGGAGAAGAGTCCCCTAAGCAAGCTGGTCCTGGGGTTCTGTTCACAAACACAAACAGACCCCACAGAGCCCCAGGACAGCAACACAATTAGACCCAACCAAATCATGAGAAAACAAAAAGATAATTACTTGACACATTGGAAAGATTTAGCAAAAAAACAGAGCAAACTAGAATGCTATTTGGCCCTAAACAGAGAGTACACAGTGGCAGAATACCTGACCACTGTGACTGACCGAAAATTAAGGAAAGCTTTGACTATGTACAGACTCAGTGAGCATAGCCTTGCTATTGAGAAAGGCCACCGTAGGCAGACCTAGCTCTCAAGAGAAGGCAGGCCATGTGCACACTGCCAAAATAAATGAGGTGGAAACTGAGCTGCACTTCCTAACCTCCTGCCAAATGTATGACCATATTAGARACACACATTTCCCTCAGATTACAAAGACCCACAAAGAATTTGAAAACAAATCCAATTTTGATCGATTCMACAGTGTGCCATTACAACAGCAATATGTGTGACCTGTTGCCACAAGAAAAGGGCAACCAGTGAAGAACAAACACAATTGTAAATACAACCAATATTTATGTTGATTTATTTTCCCTTTTCTACTTTAACTATTTGCACATCATTACAACACTGTATATAGACAATGACAATTGAAATGTATCTATGCCTTTGGATCTTTTGTGAGTGTAATGTTTACTGTTCATTTTATTTCACTTGTTTATCATCTATTTCACTTACTTTGGCAATGTGATCATATGTTTCCCATGCCAATAAAGCCCTATGAATTGAATTGAGAGGGACAGAGGGGGAGCGAGAGAAGGACAGAGAAGGGAGAGAGAACATAATAGGTTGTGGAATATGAGAGATGGTATCTCAGACAGAGAGAGAGAGAGRGRGAGAGAGAGAGACAGKACTTATGTTACCTTAACATTGACCAGCAGTTCCCAGAGGTTCCGTGGGGGCATGACGATGGTGGTGTTGAGCTCGATGACATAGCATTTGTCCAAAGCAATGTCATGGTAGGCAGTTAGTCCCTGGTGACATAGACAGAGAAAACTAATTAAAACTGTCAAAAACCTGGCTGATTGACTCTCCATCCTACAAGAGGTGTGTGTACGCGTGTGCATGTGCCCGGTCCTCCTCACCCTGTGAAAGTCATGGATGATGTCAGCAGGATCACTTCCTCCAAAATGGGGCACAGGCACACTGATCTGCTCATAGTTGTCTTCCAGGTAGATGCCCACGTTCTCCTCCAGCTCCTGTCTGCCTCTCAGAGGGGCGTACACAGAGTCCTCATAACGAACCCTGCAGTGGAACAGACTCTCCTCTGGGATCTAGGTCAAGGCACAAGGGAACCGTTAGCAAGGCTATCCCTAACTATCATCTTCATTATCACAGTCTCTACTATTATTAAATGTTTCATGATCCCCGACTGGGATAGAAAGACCAACGTGCTGATAACCAAATGGAACACTGATCTCCAATGTACATCATAACAACAACACCATCAGAGACAGTTACACCAGGAAGCACATTTGCAAATCCCACATCAAAAGATAGGACAATAGAGGATAGGCCTAAGTGGTATCATCAGAGTGTTGTCTCATACGGTCACTGTATGTAGATGCTAGGTACCTGGGGTATGAAGTAGTAGCGGTAGACATAGATGGAAGCCAACACCAGGCCAGACATGAAGACCACCAGGCCAGAGGTCAGGCAACATAGGCCGTTCAGAGGAGACCTCTGGGAGCGCAGAGGCAGAACCAGCTCCTCATCATCCTCCTGACAGGGTGACACACAGGGTCACATACATGAATACACACACACACCAGGCTAGTGTCCTGTCCAGGTGGTGTACTTCTACATCAAGCTGCCTCACGCTATGAACAAACTCAGACAAAGCTTCCTTGCCCAAGGCTTACTTACTTATCACCCCCCCTCCTAGGTAAAAAGGATACTCACAGCTAGTGTTTCACAGATATTCTATGGTCACATCAAGACGGGGCAGACTAAGTCAGGTTGGGTTAGGAGTATTATGTTTCTGCTCTTAGATAGAAAGATGACTACAAAAGTGAATCCTGAAACCTGCAGCTATAGTTACGGTAGGTGGAATAAATCTGCATGTTTTAGCAGGGAAACAGCAACGTGGGTGGCAGARAGAGGGATGACAGAGTGGTTAGTAACGTGGCACTTATAAGACGGAGAGTAATGCCACCCCCAGTCTCTCACCCCATCTGCCGCTGCCACACGCTCAACCGGTGTGTTGGCAGCGTGTCACGGGTTGGCTTTCTACCATCCTTTCTACCGTATATGTGCAACTACGTGGGTGGATAGGTACATTTATCCTGGAGGATGAGCTCTGTGCGTAGGAGACAAGAAAGCAAGTTATTCTTAGCTGGTACTTGGAGTGAAATTCTCCTGACATTGCTATTGCCTGCGTATGAAAACAGCTCACAGACTATCAAACCAAAAACCGTGGTGTTATGACAACCTGTGTTCAAGGATAAACTAGGAGATAAAATGAACAAGGACGAAGGGATAGACTACACATAATTTTCGCTGTCTGTGTGTGGGTGTCTGTGCGTATGTATGTGTGTGTGTGTGCTCCCCACAGAGGCAGATAGCTACCAGTGTTCTCCTTCCCTGCTGATTGAGATAAGAGGGCCTTACATGGACTGAGAACATGACAATGGTCTATCTACATTTCCAACAAACGYTATAGAAGATAATGGCCAATAGGCAACTGCCAACTTCCCCTTGAGATAAAAACAGGCACACATACACCCCAATTGGTTTAGATGCATCCTTCTAACCTTTGGCTGACTGAAAGCAAAGCATATTTGATTGGATTTGAAACTGCAGGATGCTGGGGAGCGAAGCTTTCCTAGAACCACTGCATCACAAGTTGAGAACTGTAGCCTACTGATGGCACAGTGATGCTGCTTATGAAATATGAACTTGCATGGCAAGCAGTAGTAACCTCCATCTGCCATTTTGTGTGCTGCCTGTGTTTGGTAACATGTTTTTCTTGTAATCCATTCACATTTGCCAAGAGATAATTCTTCATAATCCACAGCAAACATTATAGGTTTATGCTTAAAGCAAAATAAATAACTTGATCCTCCTTGGTTTAGGTTCTTACAGCTAATAGTTGAACTCCAATGTTGACCACATTGGAGTTCAATTCACATAGYCTAACGTTTGCCTAAATAATTGATGTTGATAAAGCTAATTTGTCTAAGAACATCCACTTAACTATGTTCAATAGTAATGTTAGCAGTTCCCCTTTGTTCAYCCAATCGGCTATTTGACAAAGTGCCGACATTTCCACAAATAGCTTGTTAGCCGCACAGCATCGTTTTATTTCTTGCCAAATGACAATGGCTGCTCTGACCTCAAATAATGTTCAAATGCACCTACTGCGTTCTTCAGTGTTCCGGTACATTTCAAGTAAAATGCCCCGCAGACGCTTGACAGCCCACCGCGCGCGAGTAAATAATTATTGGAGGTAGCGCTAGCTAGCTCTGTTTTATCGAAGGGCAATGCACACAAAGCGATATCATGTTGCAACCACAACGAAAATGCATCACTAACTTACCATCGGATGGGTTATGAGAATTTCGGTCTTTTCGCCATTATTCTCCTCCTTCTCGACTTTCTGACCCGCGACGGACAGGAAAGTGATCTTGACCATTGCTGTACCTGTCAAAGACTAATCGGTGGGTTTCGTTTCCTCTAGCTACGGTAGCTAGATCCCCTACTCGTATGTGAGCCTTTACTGTTGTTACTGACACAATGTATCTGGTTGTCTTGTTCTTCTTCGATGGGGTTTAACGGCGGTTGGAGTTAAATGTGCATTACCGCCACTAGCTGGATGGTTTATTGAATAAGAAACAAAACAATTAACATTTCGGGAAAGGGGTGAAACGAAATCATAGAAAATAAAACACGTCACACTTCTTCAATCACAGACCACTCCAAAATACATCCCTACACAGACTCAGGGGCCTGTGCTGTAGATACATTCACTGACAGGATTTCTTGCACCKCCTTGGCTGTGAAATCACAAAGACCCCAAAAAGCTCTTACAGGGTATCTCTCGAATCCTAACTTCATGAGAATTTTTATTTATAACCTTCATTTAACTAGGAAAGTCAGTTAAGAACAAATTCTTATTTGCAATGACGGCTAACCCATCCTAACCYGGAYGATGCTGGGCCAATTGTGMGCTGCCGCTGTGCCACTCTGGAGCTCAAAAAGGAGAGACTCTTCATCAAAGAACAGTAGCATCGATGAAGTGGACTTATTTTCTCCGTCCACCATACAGGTCAGTCGATGTCGACACCAACCACTCCATCAATGTCTTAAGTTATATCCTCTACCTATATTTCTCGCGCCACCCCAGAAATAACCCCTTTTTGGCAAATCTGACCATAATTCTATCCCCCAGATTCCTGCTTACAAACAAAAACTAAAGCAGGAAGTACCAGTAAGGGAATTCCGAGTGGCGCAGTGGCCACTAGAGATTCTGGGTTCAAATCCAGGCTCTGTTGCGACCAGGAGAACCATGGGGTGGCGCACAATTGGTCCAGGTTAGAAGAAGGTCTGGTCGGCAGGGATGTCCTTGTCCCATCACGCACTAGCAACTCCTGTGGTGGGCCGGGCGCAGTGCTCGCTGACACGGTCGCCAGGTGTTTGGTGTTTCCAATGACACATCGGTGCGGCTGGCTTCCGCGTTAAGCAGGTCTTGTGTCAAGAAGCAGTGCAGGTTGTGTTTTGAAGGACGCACGGCTCTCGCCCTTCGCCTCTCCCGAGTCTGTACAGGAGTTGCAGTGATGAGACAAGACTGTAACTACCAATTGGAAACCATGAAATTGGGTAAAAAAATAAAAAAAAAAATAAAGGAAGTATAGGTGACTCGGTCAATATGGAAGTGGTCAGATGACGCTACAGGACTGTTTTGCTAGCAGACACTGGAATATGTTCCGTGATTCATCCAACGGCATTGCGGAGTATACCACCTCAGTCACTAGTTTCATCAATAAGTGCATTGACGACGTCGTCCCCACAGTGACCGTACGTACATATCCCAACCAGAAGCCATGGATTACAGGCAACATCCGCACCGAGCTTGTTAGTGTGCCGCTTTCAATGAGCGGGACACTAATCCGGACGCTTATAAGAWATCCAGCCATGCCCTCAGAYGAACCGTCAAACTATTTTTTTTTAAATAGCTGTTGCGCAGCAACTCACTGCCTTCCTGAAGACAAACAATGTATACGAAATTCTTCAGTCTGGTTTTAGACCCCATCATAGCACTGAGACTGCACTTTGAAGGTGGTAAATGACCTTTTAACCTCTTGACGCTAGGGGTCAGATTTTTATTTTTATTTTAAATAACGTTCCCAAGGTAAACAGACTATTTCTCAGGTCCAGATCGTAGAATATGCATATAATTTACAGATTAGGATAGAAAACACTCCAAAGTTTCCAAAACTGTCCAAAATATTGTCTGTGAGTATAAACAAAACTGATTCTGCAGGCGAAAACCTGAGGATATCTAACCGGAAGTGATTTTTAAAATTTAATCTGTGTTTCCTTGCCCGTTTTTCTTCCATTTAAAGGGGTATCAACCAGATTTCTTTTCCAATGGCTTCCTCAGGCTGTGGACCAGGCTTTAGACATAGTTTCAGGCCTTTATTTTGAAAAATTAGCGAGCTTTTTCAATAGTAGTAAGGTGTCCTTTGATTAGTTCTCTGCGCGCAAGAGGTGTAGCTCTCCATTTTCTTCTCTCTTTTATTGAATAGGTTACGGTCCGGTTGAAATATTATTGATTATGTTGTTAAAAACAACCTGAGGATTGATTATAAAAACATTTGACATGTTTCTACGAACATTACGGATACTTTTTGGAATTTTTCGTCGATCGGAACGAGGCTTTAGTTTTCTGAACATAACGCGCAACCCAAATGGCGTTTTTTTTTATTAAAAAGTAATATTTATCGAACAAAAAGAACATTTATTGTGTAACTGGGAGTCTCGTGAGTGCAAACATCCGAAGATTATCAAAGGTAAGCGATTAATTGTATTGCTTTTCTGACTTTCGTGACCAAACTAACCAAGCTAATATAAGGCTAACTGTTCTAGCATTGATTGATACACTCACAAAAGCTTGGATTGCTTTTGCTGCAAAGCATATTTTCAAAATCTGACACGATAGGTGGATTAACAACAAGCTAAGCTGTGTTTTGGTATATTTCACTTGTGATTGCATGATTATAAATATTTTTAGTAATATTTTTTGAATCTGATACGTTTGGGAATTTTCTTCTGCCTTTCAGGACCGGAACGAAGCTGTAGTTTTCTGAACATAACGCGCAACCCAAATGGCGTTTTTTTTGTTATAAAAGTAATATTTATCGAAGAAAAATAACATTTATTGTGTAACTGGGAGTCTCGTGAGTGCATTCATCCGAAGATTATCAAAGGTAAGCGATTCATTTTATTGCTTTTCTGAAGACCAGCACCATAACTAAATCATTACTATCAGATCACTCACAAGCTGATTTTTTTCTGTGCAAAGCATATAAGTACGATGATAAACAAGTTTGTTCTGGTTTATGTGTAAATATACATGTTTAGCTCAATTTCTGTTTACTTTGTCGTGACCATGCTAATTGGGCTAACTGTTCTAGCATTGATTGATACACTCACAAAAGCTTGGATTTCTTCGCTGCAAAGCATATTTTCAAATTCTGACACGATAGGTGGATTAACAACAAGCTAAGCTGTGTTTTGGTATATTTCACTTGCATGATTATAAATATTTTTAGTAATATTTTGCGCCCTGCAATTCAGCGGTTGTTTAGGAAAATGATCCCGCTAAAGGATCTGTAGCGCAGAGAAGTTAATGGCGTCAGACCGAGGCTCTGCATCTGTCCTCGTGCTCCTAGACCTTAGTTCTGCTTTTGATACCATCGATCACCACATTCTTTTGGAGAGATTGGAAACCCAAATTGGTCTACACGACAAGTTCTGGCCTGGTTTAGATCTTATCTCTCGGAAAGATATCAGTTTGTCTCTGTGAATGGTTTGTCCTCTGACAAATCAACTGTACATTTGGTGTTCCTCAAGGTTCCGTTTTAGGACCACTATTGTTTTCACTATATGTTTAACCTCTTGGGGATGTCATTCGAAAACATAATGTTAGCTTTCACTGCTATGCGGATGACACACAGCTGTACATTTCAATGAAACATGGTGAAGCCCAAAATTGCCCTCGCTAGAAGCCTGTGTTTCAGACTAAGGAAGTGGATGGCTGCAAACGTTCTACTTTTAAACTCGGCACAAACAGAATGCTTTTCTAGGTCCCAAGAAACAAAGAGATTTCTGTTGAATCTGACAATTAATCTTGATGGTTGTACAGTCGTCTCAAATAAAACTGTGAAGGACCTTGCGTTCTCTTGACCCTGATCTCTCTTTTGCGAACATATCAAGACTGTTTCAAGGACAGCTTTTTTCCATAAACGTAAAATTGCAAAAATCTGAAACGTTCTGTCCAAAAATGATGCAGAAAAATTCATCCATGCTTTTGTTACTTTAGGTTAGACTACTGCAATGCTCTACTTTCCGGCTACCCGGATAAAGCACTAAATAAACTTCAGTTAGTGCTAAATACGGTGCTAGAATCCTGACTAGAACCAAAAAATTTGATCATATTACTCCAGTGCTAGCCTCCATACACTGGCTTCATGTTAAGGCTAGGGCTGATTTCAAGGTTTTACTGCTAACCTACAAAGCATTACATGGGCTTGCTCCTACCTGTCATTCCGATTTGGTCCTGCCGTACATACCTACACGTACGCTACGGTCACAAGACGCAGGCCTCCTAATTTCCTAGAATTTCTAAGCAAACAGCTGGAGGCAGGGCTTTCTCCTATAGAGCTCCATTTTTATGGAATGGTCTGCCTACCATGTGAGAGACGCAGACTCGGTCTCAGCCTTTAAGTCTTTACTGAAGACTCATCTCTTCAGTAGGTCATATGATTGAGTGTAGTCTGGCCCAGGGGTGAAGGTGAACGGAAAGGTCGGGAGCAACGAACCCCCTTGCTGTCTCTGCCTGGCTGGTTCCCCTCTCTCCACTGGGATTCTCTGCCTCTAACCCTATTACAGGGGGTCGAGTCACTGCTTACTGGTGCTCTTCCATGCCGTCCCTAGGGAGGGGTGCGTCACTTGAGTGGGTTGAGTCACTGACGTGGTCTTCCTGTCTGGGTTGGCGCCCCCCCTTGGGTTGTGCCGTTGCGGAGATCTTTGTGGGCTATACTCGGCCTTGTCTCAGGATGGTAAGTTGGTGGTTGAAGATATCCCTCTAGTGGTGTGGGGGCTGTGCTTTGGCAAAGTGGGTGGGGTTATATCCTGCCTGTTTGGCCCTGTCCGGGGGTATCATCGGATGGGGCCACAGTGTCTCCTGATCCCTCCTGTCTCAGCCTCCATATTTATGCTGCAGTAGTTTATGTGTTGGGGGGCTAGGGTCAGTCTGTTATATCTGGAATATTTCTCCTGTCTTATCTGGTGTCCTGTGTGAATTTTAGTATGCTCTCTCTAATTCTCTCTTTCTCTCTCTCGGAGGACAGCCAGAAGAGGACTGGCCACCCCTTATAGCCTGGTTCCTCTCTAGGTTTCTTCCTAGGTTTTGGCCTTTCTAGGGAGATTTTCCTAGCCACCGTGCTTCTATACCTGCAATGCTTGCTGTTTGGGGTTTTAGGCTGGGTTTCTGTACAGCACTTTGATATATCAGCTGATGTAAGAAGGGCTTTATAAATAAATACATTTGAAACAGGCAAAGCGTCAAAACAGGACTAAGATTGAATCCTACTACACCGGCCCTGACGCTTGTCGGATGTGGCGGGGCTTGCAAACTATTACGGACTACAAACGGAAACCCGGCCGCGAGCTGCCCAGTGACGCGAGCGTACCAGATGAGCTAAATGCTTTCTATAATCGCTTCAAGGCAACACTGAAGCATGCATGAGAGCACCAGCTCTTCCGGACGACTGTGTGATCATGCTCTCCAAAGCCGATGTGAGCAAGACCTTTAAACAGGTCAACATTCACAAGGCCACGAGGCCAGATGGATTACCAGGGCATGTACTCAGAGCATGCACGGACCAACTGGCAGTTGTCCTCACTCACATTTTCAACCTCTCCCTGACCGAGTCTGTAATACCCACGTTTCAAGCAGACCACCATAGTCCCTGTGCCCAAGAATGTTAAGGTAACCTGCCTAACTGACTACCACCCAGTAGCGCTCACGTCTGTAGCCATGAAGTGCTTTGAAAGGCTGGTCATGGCTCACATCAACACCATCAACACCATCATCCCGGAAACCCCAGAACCACTCCAAACCACCGCCCCAACAGATCCACAGACGATCCAATCTCTATTGCACTCCACACTGACCTTTCCCACCCGGACAAAAGGAGCACCTACATATGTGAGAATGCTATTCATTGACTACAGCTCAGCGTTCAACACCATAATGCCCCCAAAGCTCATCACTAAGCTAAGGATCCTGGGACTAAACACCTCCCTCTGCAACTGGATCCTGGACTTCCTGACAGGCCACCCCAAGGTGGTAAGGGTAGGGAACAACACATCCGCCATGCTGATCCTCAACACAGGGCCCCTCAGGGTTGCGTGCTCAGTCCCCTTCTGTGCTCCCTGTTCACTCATGACTGCATGGCCAGGCATGACCCAAATCAAATCAAATGTTATTAGTCACATTCGCCGAATACAACAGGTGTAGACCTTACAGTGAAATGCTTACTTACAGTACTCCAACACCATCATCAAGTTTGCCGACAACAATGAGACAGCCTATAGGGAGGAGATCAGAGACCTGGCCGGGTGGTGCCAGGACAACAACCTTTCCCTCAACATGATAAAGACAAAGGAGATGATTGTGGACTACAGGAAAAGGACCGAGCATGCCCCCATTCTCATCGATGGGGCTGTAGTGGAACAGGTTGAGAGCTTCAAGTTCCTTGGTGTCCACATCAATAAACTATCATGGTCCAAACACACTAAGACAGTCGTGGAGAGGGCACGACAAAGCCTATTCCCCCTCCAGAGACTGAAAAGATTTGGCATGGGTCCTCAGATCCTCAAAAGGTTCTGCAGCTGCACCATCGAGAGCATCCTGACTGGTTGCATCACTGCATAGTATAGCAACTACTCGGCCTCCGACCGCAAGGCACTACAGAGGGTAGTGCGTACGGCCCAGTACATCAAAGGGGCCAAGCTTCCTGCCATCCAGGACCTCTATACCAGGCGGTGTCAGAGAAAGGCCCTAAAAATTGTCAAAGACTCCAGCCACCCTAGTCATAGACTGTTCTCTCTGCTACCGCACGGCAAGCGGTACCGGAGTGCCAAGTCTAGGTCCAAAAGGCTTCTTAACAGCTTCTACCCCCAAGCCATAAGACTTCYGAACAGCTAATCAAAGGGCTACCCAGACCCCTCTTTTGTGCTGCTGCTACTCTCTGTTTATAATATATGCATTGTCACTTTAACTCTACCTGCATGTACATATTACCTCCATTACCTCGACTAACCGGTGCCCCCGCACATTGACTCTGTAATGGTACCCCCTGTATATAGCCTCGCTTGTTATTTTACTGCTGCTGTTTAGTTATTTGTTACTTTTATTTTCTATTTTAAATGTTTTACTTATCTATTTTTTACTTAACACTTTTTTTTTCTTTTTTTCTCCTTATCTTCTTAAAGCATTGTTGGTTAAGGGCTTGTAAGTAAGCATTTCACTCTAGAGGTCTACACCTATTTGGCGCATGTGACAGATAAAATTTGATTTGATTTGATCATGACCTGGTGCTGTGGTTAGTGTTGGGCCAGTAACCGAAAGGTTGCTGGATCGAATTCCCGAGCTGACAAGGTAAAAATCTGTCGCTCTGCCCCTGAGCAAGGCAGTTAACCCACTGTTCCCCGGGCGCCAAAGACATGGATGTCGATTAAGGCAGCCCCCTGCACCTCTCTGATTCAGAGGGGCTGGGTTAAATGCGGAAGACACATTTAGGATGAAGGCATTCTGTTGTAGAACTGACTAGGTATTCACCCTTTCCCCATATATCTTCAGCCTATTAAGGCTGAACGCATCTCATGTATGGTAAAAACAGGWTCCAAAGAAGAGTCAACAGTATCCCTTCTCATATACACATTAGCATGAGCATTTAAAATCTCACACCTGCGTTGCTTTATATACTTCATGCAAAGTTATCCCACTATGTACCCTAGCAAATGTCTTCCCCAACAAGTCAGCTTTTTCTTTATCAGTTACAGCCATTTGTTGACCCACAACCAAAACTGGAATTCGAGTGGACTTCCCCCAGCTCAGTACCCCTGCCTATTGAATAGCAGAACTGTCTCCATGCATTTCTCTTGACAGACTTAATGAYCCTACGTACTAAAGCTCTCTTCTCTGGGAAATCAACTAGATTCTCAGGAGTCATATTCCTACACAAACACTCTGTAAGCCCTATTTCTTTCTCGAATAGCCGCAGTGCACTCTTCAGTCCACCAAGTAACCGACTTCCTTTTCTCACCCACTTCACTCATTGGTACATATAAATTCRCAGCACTCAAAATCAGAGGTCACAAGATTTCTGAACAGGTCTCGTATCCGTGTCTTTACCAACATAAGCAACATTTCATACAGTAGGTCCACTTATTCCAGGAGTAACCCTGTTATCTCCATCATTATGCCTAATAGTTCCACCAATCTGTCTTGCAGCCTCTGCTTAAGAGACATTATGAGTGATTTTATATCTTTGGGCCTCTCCAGYCTCTTTCTTCACCTGGCATCCACCAAATGCTGCGTTGTGTCCCCTCACACAATTACATTTAACCTTGACATTGTTCCCACATTCACCATAATCATGTTCCCCTCCAAAATATGGCACATATTTTCTTTCCTTTGCACAGAGCCTCATTCTTTGGCATTTAAATCACCTTAATGGGGGTGGGACAAACTCTAACAGTGAAAGCCAGGAAGCTCATCTGTTCTTAGGTACAACCTTCTCAAACAATAATACTGACAGGCTTTCACTTCTCTGCCCCKCTTTCTTACTGAACATCCTTTTGGCTTTCACCACTATAACCCCCTCTATATTTTATATCAYATATGGACATAGATAGTGGAACCCCAGAAATGACCCCCCTCAGCCTAGCCGAAGCTCCAGGGACATGACTTTTCATTTTCAGAATCTTCCCTTGCTGCACATGGTCAGCACAGAATACAGTCTACCATTACCAATGAACCGGGCTAATGTTACTTCCCCTATCTCTTTCTTAACGACATTGGTTAATCAAATAGGGTGTAAATGAGACCTTGTGGTCACATCAAACATGATTACAATTTTCCATTACTTTTGTTTTCCACTACATTGACCCTCTTCACGGTCTCAACACTAGAAGTGCCACTGCTGTCAGCAGCACTTATACCAGGGACATTCTTTTTCACCATAGACCATCCAGATCCATGACTTTCATCCCCACCTGTACCGTCAGAACTATTATTCATGTTGACCACAGTCCAGCACAGCTGTTGCTAAAACTGCCTACCACAATAAAGAACGATAGATTCCATTTCACTTCCTTGTTTGAAATCGAACCTTGTGCGTCCAAATTCAAGTGGCTTCTGTTCCCAATCCCCTCAAGCACCGTTGTCTCAACGTATCATTAACACGTGTTTTATTTTACTCTTCCAGACATTCAGCACAAAGACAGATACAGGAAAGGACAATGAGAGACTAATAACACTGACCACAGGTTCAATTTATTCCAAATGTTTTTCCTTTATTTCTGTTTAGATTGTAGAGCCTTTGACACTTCTGAAAGCACCCATACACAATGTGCTGGGACTGGAGTCAAAGGTTAGGAGGTCAGACATAGCATGAGATTATTTGGCTATTCTCAAATGTAAATTATTTTTTTGGAAGAAAATTCCAGCACAACATTGTATGTAGAGTACCATGCAGCCAGTAGAGGAACATGCAATTTAAATATGCATTGAGGAATACTGGTCTTTAGCGTACTGTTCTCTGTTGGTTTGCACAATGAAATGGCTGATCAGTCGTCTATTGGGATATATGGATGAGCGTTCAGTCAAAAGCACTCGGCTCAACATCACTCTGACCATTTCCTTCACTGCAATTAAACATGTCTGTTGAGTGATATATATGCAAGATATTCATATAATCCAATCAACTCCATCCCTCAAATAAATACTGTGCTTCAAATGGCAGATTTGCTCAGTCAGTGTAAAGTAAACAATCTCCAAATAACATACACAATGCTCTGGGATTGTACTGGAATTTTAACCCCAATGAAATGGGGGGGTAAAATCAGAATGTTGCGACACCACCAGAAAGCGGTGAAGTTAGAATATAATAATAAACCAGAGTGGATGAGTGGGGGGGAGAATGTTGCGATACCCTGAAACCCACACAAACACCCAGATCAGATTCCAGTTGGGAGATGAAGGGTGTGTTCCTCTGCCCAAGCGTTGCTGAAGCCTGCCAGATCTTAAACGCCTGGATAGATATTTTACATATCAGCTAACCCCATCATGTTATAGCAATCTGTCAGCCAATGACAGTTGATGACATAGCACGCAACCATTGCCTGGCTGCTCAGCACAAATGTCATGTTTCCGTTAGAACTCTTCCCCTCCCCGCCGGCCTCCCCTCCACCCCACTGTCCTGGCACCCAGCACATTTGAACTGAGTTACTTAAATACAGACGGAAAAAGAGGATTAAGAAGAGATCCAGGCTAATACCATGACATTCCTCAGCTGTACTAATTATTATTAATGGTTAACAATGTAAGAGCTGGCCCTGGCTGGAAGTTATGTACAAATAAAAACCATTTCAATTCAGAAGTAAAATGAAACGCATAATGTCTGATTTTACCCCTGTCACTGTTTTAAAAATGTACTTGATTAGAATTAACAAAAAAAACAACTGTTGATTTAAAGTCAAATATATATACACAGTACCAGTMAAAAATTGACACCTACTCATTCAAGGGGTTTTCTTTAGTTTTACTATTTTCTACATTGTAGAATAATAGTGAAGACATCAAAACTATGAAATAACACATGGAATCATGTAGTAACCAAAAGTGTTACACAAATTMATATATTAGAGATTCTTCAAAGTAGCCACCATTGGCCTTCACAGCTTTGCACTCTCTCAACCAGCTTCATGAGGTAGTCACCTGGAATGCACTTCAATTAATAGGTGTTCCTTTAAAAAAAAGTTATTTTGTGGAATTTCCTTCTTAATGCATTTTAGCCAATCAGTTCTATTGTGACAWGGTAGGGATGGTATACAGAAGATACAGACCCCTAACCCTATTTGGTAAAAGACCATGTACATATTATGGCAAGAACAGCTCAAATAAGCAGAGAGAAACAGTCCATCATTACTTTTAAAAGACATTTAGGTCAGACAATACAGAGAATTTTAAAAAACTTAGAAAGTTTCTTCAAGTGCAGTAGCACTTGTAGCTAATGATGAAACTGGCTCTCACGAGGACCACCACAGGAAAGGAAGACCCAGTTACCTCTGCAGCAGAGGATAAGATCATTAGAGTTACCAGCCTCAGAAATTGCAGCCCAAATAAATGTGTCAGAGTTCAAGTAACACTGACACATCAACAACTGTTCAGAGGAGATGCGTGAATCAGKCCTTCATGGATGAATTGCTGCAAAGAAACCACTAAAGGTCACCAATAAGAAAGAGACTTGCTTGGGCCAAGAAACACAAGCAATGGACATTAAACCGGTGGAAATCTGTCCTTTGGTCTGATGAGTACATATTAAAGATGTTTGGTTCCAACCGCCATGTCTTTGTGAGACGCAGAGTAGGTGAACGGATGATCTCCACATGTGTGGTTCCCACCGTGAAGCATGGAGGTTGTGTGATGAGTTGGGGGTGCTTTGCTGGTGACAGTGATTTACTTAAAATTCAGGGCACACTTAACCAGCATGGCTACCACAGCATTCTACAGTGATACGCATTCCCATCTGGTTCGCGCTTAGTGGGACAATCATATGTTTTTCAACAGGACAATGACCCAACACACCTCCAGGCTGTGTAAGGGCTATTTGATCAAGGAGAGTGATGGAGTGCTGCATCAGTTGACCTGGCCTCCACAATCACCCAACCTCAACCCAATTGAGATGGGTAGGAAGAGTTGGACCACAGAATGAAGGAAAAGCAGCCAACAAGTGCTCAGCATGTGAGAACTCCTTCAAGACCATTGGAAAAGCAATCCAGGTGAAKCTGGTTGAGAGAATGCCAAGAGTGTGTAAAGCTGTCAAGGCAAAGGGTGGCTACTTTGAAGAATCTAAAATTAAGACTTTTTTGGTWACTGCATGATTCCATATGTTATTTCATAATTTGTCTTCACTATTATTCTACAATGTAGAAAATAGCACAAATAAAGAAAAACCCTTGAATGAGTAGGTGTCCATTTTTGACTAGTACTGTATAGCCATGTGTCAATGTTTCAACAAAATCTACAAAGCAAAAMAACACTAATGGCATATGTACACGTTCACCCTTTCCCAGAACAAAAAAAGAAACCCAATTCAGGCATGTACCGAAATAATATCTAGCATTTTATCCATACCATCTGCTTTGTGCTGTTTCACAACACCAATAGCTGCATGGTTCGGTGAGGCCATTTGAGAACTCATTTTAAAATGCATCACTGTTGCGCACGATGAAGGCATAGATAAGAGTTGTAGCTGGTATGTGCTTTTTGCCGTCTGTGGCACTAAGTAGACAGGGCAAGACTGGAAATGTAATCTCTCAGCCAGCGTTTAGCCCCAAGCACAGCCATGGATCTGTCACATTTGAACAAGGCATGCAACCAACACCCCAATGTTCACTTTGCTAGTACCTTGCCATCTCAAGTTTTATGCTGATATTATAGCATTATATGTGTGTGCGTCAGAAGTCTGCATAGCGCTCAGATGTAGTAGATTTCATTGTTACTATTTGCYTGAATGACCTTTGTTGTGTTGTTGATGTTACTCTTCCACATGTCTTAATGTGCAGCATCTATTATGTTCAGCTCTTCTTTTTAAAGGAGAAAAATAAATCAGAAGAAAAATCTAATGTCCGTTGTGTTGAACAGCAGAATGAGCTGGAGAATTCCTGATGACTTGATGTGGGTGCATTATTTTTTTGTTTCGTTTCCTCAAATGGTGGAAAAACTAGAACAGCAGCAGCTGCTGACATGTCTGTTATCCAGATGTTGTCTGGACACCTTAAGCCCCTCCCTCAGGCCTCCTGGGGGGCTGGCCTCTTCAGATCTTTGATCTGTTTGACCAGATACGTCTTTTCATCGTTGAACTGTTCGTCCTCCGTCCTGTCGTTCTGGAACTTGGAGAGGAACTCGATGAGTTTGGTCTGGTTCTTCAGAAGAATGTCCAAGATGGGCTGTGTCTTGTTGGGGTTGGCCACAAACACCTACAGGGGAAGGAAGAGSACAAATGATTCTTACAATCCAACTCAACTCAGTCAAATTGCACCGCCTACTATAGCCTTGTGCTAGTCTGTTTTTTATTTTATTTTACCTTGAAGACGTGGAAGGCCTCAAACTGGATGTTGCGGCTTTTGTCCCGAAGAAGGTTCATCATTAGCTTGAGGTTCTCTGGCTTGCTGATGTATTTCGTCATGATGGTGAAATTGTGTCGATCGAGAAGAAGCTCTCCCAGCAACTAAATTGTTTCAGAGTGACAAAAAACATTAAGTATTAATTGCAATTACAGTCTGGGGTAGGTGAAAAAGTAATTATTTATTTAATGCCATGTTTGAACCATAAGATTCCACTAAAACTATATAAAATAGATTTAATCATTATAGTTGGGTTTACACAAGGCAAAGTGAAGATACTGCTATGCATTGGCAAAAATAGGAGAGGACGTTACCAGGCAGATGAAATCTAAAACCTACTCCATCCACAGGGTGGTGCTACATCGGTCAGCTTGCTGCTATTTTCAGTAACCAAACACCATGYAAGAGACCACCTCTATATTTAGCCATTAAAAACATACGCATAGAAATACTACATGAGAGGTGTTTACAACAGGAACAGAACCCACGTTCTTACCTTGAGGGACTGCCTTTTAGTCACGTAGTTCTCTGAGTGGAGTAACTTCTCATATTCACTGAAGAACTGGAGGGGAGAAAGACAATAATCGAGAGTGAATGTCAAGCCGCTATTTCAGAGTGCATCTGCTTGTTTGAAAACTCAGTGACAAGCCAACTAGTGATCTTCCAGCACTGATAGACAGGGAGCTGCCTTGTATTCAGAACAGCCACATTGTGTCAAATGCCTGGCKTATATGTTAGGAGAAAAACAGTTCCTGAGTACTGTGCTGCCACTTGCAAGTTAATTTCCATATTCCCTGGTATACTTTATGGATCTCAGAGATGTCTCTGAAATAGTCAGACTGGGGTTTAGCACAAATAAACTCAGCTTGTCCTGGCGTGACCTCAGACTGTCTTAAAAAGCTCTGTTAACCSTGACAGGTTGCTATTCAGCGAAAGGAACATTTGAAGAAACGCGTCATGGAGATGTGTTCTTACCGGGTTACATTTCAATGTAACCCGGACTTACCCTGTCGTAATGCTGCTCCAGGAACTCTGCACTCAGAATCTTGTGTCTCGTTAGCAAGTCCTGGAAGAACAACACAGGTATTTTAACCAATGAGCTCAAAAATACAGGCCCTCTATTTAAGTCCCAAGAAACTCACAGTCCTAGAGGGTCTGAGATACAGTTCTAAGAAAAAAAAATATATATATATTTTTCTTCTTCAAAAACTCACTTTAAAAGTGGCGAATGCGTCTGAAGCGATGTCGAACGTGGACATCTCCACGTATCTGAAGAAGTCGTAGAACTGCTCGGCCCCCAGGGTGATCTTGGCCAGTGGCTCGTGCCTGATACACTCCCTCAGCATGATGCCACAGTTCAGAGCRATCTCTGGAGACTCGTACCTGCCAGGAGGACATTGGAATAGGAAGGAGGTATCCAGTTAATACGATGCAAATAGGGTTGGGCGACTTCAACCTGTTGTATCGTGATTACGTACCCATAAAACATTGTGATATGATGATATCACCCTCCCCTATTGGCCAAACCCACACACACACACATTTATTTATATTTTTTTACTCTATATATATATTTTTAAAAACTGCTAAAAACGACAGTTGGGCTACAACATGAAATGGAATGCAACTGGATGATTTATGATGAAAGATAATGTTGAAAGCCTGGTTAGAGGCCAAGAGCAGGCACATCTTTTATAAAACTCCTTTCTGGTGGAGGAGCTTTAGCATGGAGCAGGTGTGTGTGTGTGTGTGTGTGTGTGTGTGTGTGTGTGTGTGTGTGTGGCGCGCTGTGATGGAGCAGTGACTGATGAAGAACTGTAGTGAGTGGTTTTAGGACTACATCATGAGCTGGATAGCAGTCTACAGTCTTCACAACTGAATAATAATTGCCTCAAAGTAATATAAAAATGCATAATATTGTTTGTTCTAACATAAAGCTGTGATTGACAATACCCAATGCCTAGTCTTAGGCTATAGAKACTTTCATTCATTTTTGAAAGCCACAACTTTAGTACAACACCATCKTAGGCTAGAATATTTGGGAAATAAGCGAACGTTCATAACTAACTTGTCGTAAAGCTTTTATAATATACCTCCTACTAGCCTAAGAATAGGTTATTGGCCATTTGGTTTTCAACCTCGCTTGGAAGGATTTTCATGGTCCGCATTGATCATTTATTTCTTAATAAGCTTAAACTTGATTAAAACTGGTCATTAGGTGTTCTATAGGCTATTGATATGGTTTATTCTCCCTCATTATTAGTCCTCTGGCTACGTTGTTTAGGCGATAAAAATAACAGATTGAACTCCTTTACATTGATTGATTATGAGAAAGCCATGCACAACACAATGAAGCATAGCCTTCAGTCATATTCATATAGCCTATCGAATGGAGAGAAAGAAGGGAATACAAGCCAAGTTTTAAAATAGCTAAACACAAAATGGTTAAGGAGTGTCCGGTATTTAGAAACATAATGATCTATGTCTGGCCTTACMTTCCTCTCTTGCTTTCCGTACCACACATTTATTGAAATAGGTTATAGCAAACAGGAATAGGACAATTACTCAATGTCACTTGTGTGCTGCCCTGCGAGAGTTTGTTCTTTACGGCAGGTACCAGTCAAGTTCAAATAGGCTAAACCATTGTTTGTCACATCACGATGCTATGGTAATAATCGGGCCAACCCTAGACTGCACACTACAACCCATGACACTGTAAATGACAGGACATTGAAATAGGATATAGGACATGGATCCCCTACTGGAAGCCYGCGGGGGATTTTATTTGGSCCCCCAGGTTTCTTATGGGGGGGGCATAAAACACTACAAACACTGGAAATCAGCTCCAAGTAATTATTWCCACGCATAATACAGAAACACGTGATCGTATACAAATGTACACAAAGGTTTGAAATGTTTATGTTTCAGTCAAACATATCTATTTGCAGTCTACAAAGTATTTGTAATTATGTTCCGACCATCCGCTCCAGAACAAAATTATCCCTGATATAGGACACTGTCAATGTCTTCAGGTATTACTATCAATATCTGCTGTTTGTCCATTTCTGCAATATTTATCTTTCCATTTCGATTGATTTAATCCTTCTGTAAAGTGTATTGAGACAATGTGGTAATTCCCTTCAAATAAAACTTAACTTGACTGACTTAAAAGGTATCCACTTTTTACCTAACATAAAAGCACCACACCCCAACATTGTAAATAACAGGTTGTAGTGTAGGTTTAGGTGCCACAGACCTCACCCTTTGAGCAGCATGAAGAGGATGTTCTGCTGAGTGCAGAGGTACTCCACTGTGGGCGTCCGCGTCCCGATCTGACGTCTCAGAATGTTGTTGAAGATCTGAGCCACATCCTTCTTACCCTGATGGTGAACAGAAATGACAGAATGTTGGAAAGGTGTGAAAAATCACAAGGGGTCAGATTTCAAACAGACATGGTTTCCAGCAGTAGTTACTAAACAAAGTTCTCGTATTTTGAACTTCTAATAGTGAAGTTTTTCTGAATGCAATGTTCTTATACATGTTATGGTGACAAAACATATTCACCCATTAGCACCATTAGTGAATCGTCACATTTCAAAATAGTATCATTGAGTGGTTTTGCACCTATTATCAAATTCAGCCTCCCCATAGCAGGAATAGCCAAGACAGATGTCTCTTCTGATGGGTGAGAATGACATAGACCAACTGAATGATGGAGGTTGAGCTTGTCAAAGAGGAGTCACACCACACTGACTCAGGCTGATAAGGTGACTCAGTGAAACACACACGTAAGCAAAGAAAAAAAAGTGAAAGCCTGTCCATGTGCCAGTAAAAGAGAACAGTCAGTCTTGTCTTTTTCTGTACATTGACATAAAATGTCTCTCCGTCCCAAAGATACCCACCTTTCTAGTCAGCATCTCAAAAGAAATCTCTCATATCCCTGCATCTGTCTCAAAGACAGACAAACAGAAAGAAACAGTGTCTCACCTCAAAGTCGATGAGCTGCAGGTCAGCTACGAGGGTGCTGAGCAGGCCGCTGTTGTAGAGCTCCTGGGCCAGCTGGGCCACCGCCTCTGTCTGGGGCTCCTTCTCATTGGTGCCATACAGAATCTCCTTCATCGCCACCAGGCTCTTAGACACCTCCTCTGTGGCCTGGACACACACACAAAAAAAAGACAGAGACAGGAGAAATTAGCTCTCTACATTACATTAGCTAGCTCTCCATCAGTCACCATAGTGTTTTCTATGATCTAGCAAACACCCACCATCCTACGTTGTCCTGAAATGATCCCATCATACACTATTTTCAGTCTAGATATGGCTTGTTATGAAAGGAAGGAAAGGAAACTAAACCCTAAACAGGTTTTTGAGACCGACGTCTCTAGTCGTTCTCACTCCAACCCTAATCTAGGGCACCTAACTCTAATAATTGGCTGGTTGATAAACTGAATCAGGTTAGTTACAGCTGGAGTTGGCGCGGAAACATACAGGAGGGTATGTCTCCAGGAACAGGGTTTTAGAGCCCTGCTTTACACTGTAGTCAGTTCAAACTCAGAGGGACAGGTTTGAAATTCCCCACTCCATGGCTTCCATAGAATCTCTGAAGTCACTAGTCATGTTAGAGTAGTGGGAGAGAGGTTTACCTAGGAGGCACTCGTCTGTATCAGTGTGTGTGTGTGTGTGTGTGTGTGTATTGGTTGTTTACCTTCTCAGCCTTCTTGTCAGAGATGTCATGTTTCTCCAACACCGTCATGCTGTCCTTCAGGTTCTTGACGATGTCYGCCGGCGACTTGTGGGACTTGCCAAAGGGGAACGGCATGGTGGTGAGTTACCGTGGTCGACCAAGCAGCGAGTGCACAGTCCTACCTATCCACAGGGGAGAGAGAAACGATATCAACAACTGAAGGGGATAATGAAGGCAAGGGATCCGCAGAGAAAGACTAAACCAAACTGTGTGACAGAAGTTGTTCAAACTGCATCGGTACTGAGCTCTCTGAGTCAGTGAGGAGGAGCCAATCAGTACAAAGGTACTAATCAGACCTCTCCCATGAACCAACCCAGGGCCAGGAGTTTACCTGGGGACTATAATACTGGGCAGAGTACAACACACAAGGCAGGCAGCACTTATTACATGACTCACTATTCATCATACCGATACCAAGATACAACATAGCCTACTGATTCACAATTCATAAGTCATACTGACACTAAGATTCATAATGCTAAGAAACAACAGGTTGTAGAGGGGCAGGCTAAACAGATTGATCTGAAGACAGAAACAGCTGAAAGCAAAATGATTCTCACCTTCATACTGAGATTTGATATCAAGCATTAGAATCATTAGTTTAATTGTGTGTGAGGTTGTTGAAAGGGCAGGCTAACTGCAGGAATTCTGTTTACTTTGTAACTATGGATTTTATTGATTGGTTTACTGACCAGTTGCATCATAAGGGGAGGTGATGTTGCTTGAGACATGACTGATTGTAATCATTGACCAGAGGTAGAATGTCCTCTGCCCTACCCTACTCCAAAGGGGCCTCTACATGACCCCTCATGTTGTTACCGGTACTTCTCCAGCCTCTCCCCAATAGTGTAGTTAACACACAAACACACCACTGTTCAGCCACATATCCTTTCTCTCAACTCACACCCCTACCCAGACAAACTAATGTGCTTATAACCTTATCTAGTCAGGGCGTAGAGCAGTGAGAGCCAGGGGAATGCATGAGCCCCTCAGTGGGACGTGTCAGAACTTCTCTCACTGAGCATTTATCTAGGACGGGGAKGGGAAACTGGCATCCCTGGGATGAATTTCCAAATAAAAAATATATAATAAATAAATAGGGAACTCAGGGTCTCATCTTACTGTTGTGAGTTAGAATAGTAGAATACACAGGGTGCAATTTCTACATTTGGTTGTGCATCAGCAGTTTCTCTTGCTGTGTCAGTCATTGATAGTCAGTCAATTTTTAGATTGACAAGTTAGTTTAGTGGCCAGCTATCTAAACTTGTTATCATGCTSAAATTACCGGCTTGGGGGCCCCATTTGATTTTGTTAGTTAGTCTCACTCATGTATGCCGTTAATGATATCTTTCTATCCACCCTATGTCAAAATGTTTAGAATTGCCGGAAATTGGCTGTAAARCAGCCAATTTTCCTCTCAGACCCATGGCAAAATGTAGTAGAATTGGATGAAATTAGTTCTAAAATCACTAAATCTTCTCTCCACCCAGTGGCAAAATGTGTAGAATTGCACAGGGGGAGCAGACCCCCGAGCAACTGCGGCCCCTCATKGTTAGTTCCGTTTTTTTATGGCCTCCACCCCCATCAAAATTTCCACATTCCATGACCTACCCATTCACTTTTTATAATACAGGCCTTAGCTGGATCTACCTACTGATATTAGGTAACTGGGACATGGGTGGGGTTATATATGCTGYATCACAGCTGTTCAAGGTGTCAATGACATCCCTGGTGTTAAATTTGGCTTCCTTGRTCTGGCAGAAGATCAGATAAGGAAGGGTTGAACTCACACCATGAAGGGATGGGTGTGCTGTTTGTATGGAAAGGGTGCAGAAAGGTGACCAAATTAAAATGTCCCCCATTTATAAACAGACATGACGATACAGGTAGTCCAAAGACAGCTGAGGAAGTCTCAACTCTGTTCTCATATCGAGGCAGAGTTGATTATTGATGACTGGTCGTGTGATTTTCTAGCAACAACATCGAGTCACCATCAGTCGATACTTGTAAAAATTGTCATTCTTAAAATGCCTACCTGTACCTGTTGGTACCTAACTGCGGTCCTTCCGCGGGGTACTAAAATTCATACTTTTAATAAAAACTTGAATACAACCAACTTTCGTCAATTGTGTTGCTTAACTGGAGAAGCAGTGCCCTTGAAATACTACCTAAACTGAGATCCAATTGGCATAAGCACATTTGCACTGAGCAACACAAATTAGGAAAGTAGGTAGTTGTATTCAATAAAAGTATTGATTGATGGGCACTTAATATTGTTGCTAGCAAATCATGTGACCYGTTATCAATGCTCAACTCTGCCTCGATATAAGAGAGTGGGGTTGAGTTGTCCTCAGCTATCAAAAGACAGCAAGGATTCCAATWGCAATGTTATGTGTACAGTCAAGACCAGTGAAGTTACTCCCAGAATGCAGTGGTGAAAAAAGTACCTAATTGTCATACCTGAGTATTTGGCTTTAAAGATACTTAAGTATGAAAAGTAAATGTAATTGCTAAAATATACTTAAGTATTAAAAGTAAAAAATAAWTTCAAATTCCTTATATTAAGCAAACCAGATGGCAATATTTATGGATAGCCAGGGGCACACTCCAACACTCAGGCATAATTTACAAACGAAGCATGTGTGTTTAGTGAGTCTGCCTGATCAGAGGCAGTAGGGATAATCAGGGAAATTCTCTTGATAAGTGTGTGAATTAGACCATTTTCCTGTCCTGCTAAGCATTCAAAATGTAACAAGTACTTKTGGGTGTCAGGGAAAATGTACAGAGTAAAAAGCAGATATATTCTTCAGAATTGTAGTGAAGTAAAAGTTAGCAAACATATAAATAGTAAAGTACAGATACCCCCAAAAACTACTTAAGTACTACTTTCAAGTATTTTTACTCAAGTACTTTACACCAATGCCAAAATGCAGTGGATACTAAATGAGACCCAGGGTGATGTACCAGCTCGGTCTGTCGGTCATCTACTTTGGCAACCTGTTTCCAGGTGGGATCATCACCTGACCTGTGAACCCAAAGTCTGGCACAGTCTGGCTCAGACTCTGACCTATGTCTTGGCATGGCATCTACATTTAGAATTAGAACCCAGCACTGGAGCCAAGGATATAACCAACCAGCACTAAAGCAAGACCTAGCCTGGTCACATATGTGATGTGTCACATGTTAACAGATTGAAATTGAAAACACTGACATCTACCCCCGCCCCCAATTTGAACTCTGGCTAATTCGATATTAATCTCAGCACACTTTTCAACTTCACCAGGTGGTMAATCCACCTTTCACTCACAGGCTAAAGTTTGTTAATTTAGGCACCACTTCTCTACTCCAGGGTTTCCACAACCCACCCCAATGGGTACATGTTTTGTTCCACCCCCCCCTAACACTACACAGCTGATTCAAATAGTCAAAGCTTGGCGAGTTAGCTATTTGAATCAACTGTGTAGTGCTAGGACAAAAAACAAAACGTGCACCCAGGGGAGGCCCCAAAATCAAGTTTGGGCAACTCTGCTCTACTCCAATGTGACCGCCTTTAGCATGACGTACACCAGCAGATAACACATAAGGCTGTTAAGTATTAACTAACTAGATAGGGAATAACTCATTCACAATTGTASCTCTGCAGGTTGCATGGTGCTTTTCCATTATGATTTTGGTACTAGTACATGCAACTCGTGTGAGACCGGTAGCCTGCTAGACTGGTATTGGTCCCTAATTTAACTAGCACGGGCTAGCATTGGAGAGCTAAATTGGAAAATATCGTGTAGCTAACTAGTTAGTTAGCAACTGCATAGGTAGTTAGGTAACTAACTATTCACTACCACAATAAAACATTGCATCAACCGCTCATTGCCATATTAGTTTAGCTATCATCAGCAAGCGCACAGTGAACCGCACAATACAAAAGTGTCTGGTGAAGATGTCAGCCAGCGTCTGCGCACAATATTTCGTGATGGCTAGCTAACAAACTACTAGTTCTAAAATGTTTGATAACTCGGTAGTTACCTTGCTAGCCAGTCAATTATTTGGTTAACGTACTATTTTTGTTTCATTATCAGATGATTTCAATCCGTGTCCATCAATTATCGTGCAACCCCTCCAGCCTGCCTGCCAACCAACGTTAGCTCATATTGTGGTCTATACGGGAGGCCTAAATACACAACAGGCCTTTAAATATGACTAGCTTGCTAACTTAGCTAAGACAACGGCAACGCTTTCTGGCTASTTAACTAGTTAGAAACCTAGTTAGCCAACTAACGTTAACTAGACAACCGTGCCAGCTAGCTACTGTACTAACTACTTTTGGCGATCCTGTTAGTTTGTGTTCAAGGTCTTGCTAACTTATCGTGTGTAGCAGCTAGCTAGATAATATCTAGCTAGCTAACTTCATACTGATAAGTTACTGTAGCCAGGCTAACGTTAGCTAACAAATAACGTTGTATGCTTGAAAGCTTTTGACAGACCTCTGCTAGCTYGCTAACTTCGTTAGCTAGACAGCTATTTTAACTGYCTGGCGTTAGCGAACATTGTCCAATGTAGGCAAACCAGCTAATTGTCATTTAAACGACACATAATATCAAACCTTACAAACTCGATCGTTTCACTCTCCACCGATGTGCTTGAACAGCTAACGGAAATGTAGCTATGTCCCGTTGGATTATAAACTCCTTTGTTTTCCTTATTTGTCGCCTCCCCCTGTTTTAAATGTTTTATAGCTAGCTAGCTAGGTTTCCTAGTCCTTTTATGTGTACGAGTGGACTGGTTAGCAATGTGGTTGGGCATCGAGGTCTACCGCCCCTCGCTGGTCGTATAACGCTATAGCATCGGCACATGGGGCTCRCGAGTGTCCACAGGGAGGCACTCGTACACCAGGAAAAGAGTGCATGAATGATTCCACCAATGATGTATATAAATATGTGTATATCACAGGAGGGAGGACGGCTCATAATAATGTCTTGAACGGCGCTAATGGAATGGCATCAAGCACATGGAAACCACATATTTGATACCATTCTACTCCAGCCATTACCACAAGCCTGTCTACAATTAAGGTGCAACCAACCTCCTGTGGTGTATACAGTACATACATCATTGGAATCCACACACACCTAAAGAGGGCTAAGGTGAATCCACACACCCTAGACAAAAAGTATGTTTGGTGAGCAATTCTGCGTGCATGCTTTTTCTCTTTATTCTTGACTTCCCTGTGAGGCACAACCTTATTAAGGCACTCYGGGAGACCAATGTGTACAGTTCTCCCAGAGTAAAGAGGCTACACCTTATAAAGTTGTAATTAATGAAATAAGACCACTGTATTCTATTAGCTTTGGAGCCTTCCCAAAACCAAGACTGGCTAATCTGAGCAAAACAAACATCAGGATGGGATTTTWTGTTTATTGAAAAATAGGATGAAAGAAAATGTAAATCCCTGACGTGTATGTCTGTGGCGCACATCAGTGTATGTGTGTTTTGGGATCTCTGGCTGGGGTGTGATGAAGATTTCAGTTCAGCATTTCTGAAGGCAGCCTCCACAGCAGAACATCTTCCTCAGCCATCTGATAAACCTGTGAGGGAGACAGTAACCACTGACATGAATGGAACAATATGGACACTACTGCAACACTTCAAAACTGTGAGTCACAGTCCTTTACTATCTCATTTTATGTGTCCATCTGTCTGTTAGCTTTTCCCTCCCTCCACTATTCATTTTCTCCTGTCTACTTTAAACTCACCTCTTCTTGATGGTCTTGTGACATTTCTTGCCCTCCTCTGTCTCATTCTCCTGTTCATTCTTCTCCTTCACTTCTTCCTTCTCTTGCTTTACTTGGAAGCTTTCCTCATCAGGCAGTATGTGAATCTCCTCTACCTCATCATAATCAATCTCATCAGGCAGGATGATAATCTCCTCTACCTCATCATAATCAATCTCATCATGCAGATGATAATCTCCTCTACCTCATCATAATCAATCTCATCAGGCAGGATGACAATCTCCTCTACTCATCTAATCAATCTCATCAGGCAGAATGATAATCTCCTCTACCTCATAATCAATCTCATCAGGCAGGATGACAATCTCCTCTACCTCATCATAATCAATCTCATCAGGCAGATGATAATCTCCTCTACCTCATAATCAATCTCATCAGGCAGGATGATAATCTCCTCCACTCCTCAAAATCAATCTCATCAGGCAGTATGACAATCTCCTCTACCTCCTCAAAATCAATCTCATCAGGCAGTATGACAATCTCCTCTACCTCATCATAATCCATCTCATTGGTTTCTCCTGTATGATCTCCATTAGTGTCCAGAGTGAGAAACATAATACATTTCAACATCTATCCAGCGCAGCTATAATCTGACAGATCTACACTAGCTTTCCTCTATGTGACACCATGTGTGTGGATCTGACTGACAGAGAGAGAGGGAGCCTGGTTCTYATCAGTCTTCTTACCAGTACAGGGGTTCCAGCCCTGTCAGAGTTGCCTGTCTGTCCTCCCTCAGTCTGGGTGGAGATGGGTGGTCTATGGCCATGCCAGGGTCGGCAGTGGAACCTTCAGTGGGGGCAGGCGGCGGGGAAGAGGGAGGGGTGGAGCGGCGGTAGTTTGGAGGTTAGAGGGAGGGATGCGAATGGGGAGGAAGAGGGGGGGAGTGGCTGTGGTCTGGAGGGTAGCGTTCAGTGGAGAAGTGGTCAGTGGTCATAGAGACAGAGGTCAAGGAGGTCATAGTCACTGGAGCAGGTGACCTGTAGTTCTGACTCTTGATGGGAAGATTAGCGGTACAAGATTAGTTAACATGATTAATCACAAGATCACAGTGACAAGATACAGACCACTGGGCACAGACATCAATTCAACATCTATTCCACGTTGGTTTAACGTCATTTCATTGAAATTACATGGAAACAATGTTGATTCAACCCGTATTTGCCCAGTAGGAATATGTGTATCATAACCTTACAAGTCTCACATACTGGGAGAATATTGTAGCTGCAGTAATGAATCAGTAATTCATATATAGTATGTCTGTTCTGTATAAATACTGTATGAATCCAGTAAACAATCTACCACTGACTCAAGAGTAGCGAAGTCATTCTGCATGAGAGAGGAGACAGAGGTGCAGGGCTATGGCTAAACCTACCAGCTCTCACAGTCTCACATCAGAATTAGACGTTCATCCATTTCTCAAACTTCAAATTTCTAACTTGTTCCAAACGTCAAATTTCTAAGTGTTTAAGGTTAAGTTTAGGCATTAAGTCTGAATTTTGAAGGTTAGATATTAACTCAGAATGGTTGAGGTAAGGGTTAAGGTTTGGGATAGCCTTAAAACAAAAATATCAAAATCAACTTTCTATCGCTGGGTTTTGAACTTGCAACCTTTGGAATCAGATGCTTACACCTATCTGCCATGCCGTCCACAACGCTGTAGCAAAATCGAAACCTACTTGACGGTAACAGTGCTCACTGTTGCCCCCTAGTGGCTGGTTTTCACCATCTCCTGATGTCCTTAGACATGGATGACGTCAAATACTGACTTGTACAATGGGTGACCCGGCTGGGCTAAACATAACATGCACAAATCATTTATATAAAAACCCAATCCAAAATACCAGGGCAATACTGATGKCTATTATAGTGCACAATGTGAGTTGTAAAGAAACCTGAATGCTATTTCTTCACTCCCTGTTTCCACCATTTTACCAGCTGACTTACAGCATGCTGTGGTGTTCTTACCTCAACTTCCCCAGCGGCTATTTCCTGTACTCTGTCCAGCATGGGTTCGATGCCCTCCTCCAGCTCTCTCCAGTCATTTCTGAAAGAGCCCACGACTAACTCCTGCTGGAGCTTCCAAGCATCCAACATCATCTGGTCTTGCKTGATCTGCTTTCTGACCATGTGACACATGTCAATGTCTTGGACGTTCTCAAAACCCTCAAACACATTATTGGACTTTTTCCATGAACTCTGCAACGGTTTTCCTTGTCAATTTTCACTGACTTTGCACTTTGACCTATTTTACTCTCTTTCTCCTCTGCCACCTTCACTAGTTGGCTGGCTCCCATTCATTAGCTTCTTTACTTTCGGGTGTCTTGATCTTTTTCTGTCTATGCTTCCTGCAACTTCTAGCCCTAGCCTCATCAATCTCTCACTCTTCCCAAACCTCCTAACCATCCTTTCAAAATCGATCCTCTCCTCCAGCTTAGCTTCCTCTTCACTCTTGTTCAGCACCAGAGCGCTGTCCAGGGTCTGGACTAGGTTTTTGATGACCTTCTCATGGTAGTAAGCCTCCTCATGGTAGTAAGCCTCCTCCTTTAAGTATCTCATGGTCCTCTCTCTGGCTTTAAYCAACAGGGCCTTCTCTTTCTCATTCTCCTCACACAGGGGGACTGTCTGCATCATTTACACATTCACACACACACAAACACAACCTGTGTTTACCTTTGTCTCCTTCTACGACAGGGGTCGGCAACAGGCTGTTTAGTTTTTTGGTTAAAAAAAAGAGACTAAAATCATCAGGAATTCAGCTAAAAATGAGTTTAATTCAGGGRATTTGTTCCCAAGTATTCCCACTAATAAAATAAGAGACATATGTGATCGTGTCTCAATGTAATAAATGTATGAAATTACTGTTATTTTCAAATACAATCTCTTTTGGGGTTTAGTTGTAGTCAGCTGTCAAGGCAAAGGGTTGCTACTTTGAAKAATTGCTTTTATGGTTACTACATGATTCCATATGTGTTATTTCATAGTTTTGATGTCTTCACTATTATTATACAATGTAGAAAAKAGTAAAAATAAAGAAAAACTCTGGAATGAGTAGGTGTGTCCAAACTTTTGACTGGTACTGTATAAAAACAACATAAAGTACATTTAGAATGTGCATTTAGAATCAAGGGAGGTAAAATACCAATAGTGAGCTTGGTGCTAAATACATTTTAGAATGGGACTAGGACTATGAAAATACTGTCTGTAGAAGTGAGTTTTGCAGTCAGTTTTAAAAGTTCAGAGTGATGGAGCGGCTCTCAGATGGGCAGGGAGAGCATTCCATAGGCGAGGGGCAAGGCAGMAAGCAGAAGGCTCGGTCCCACTTAGTTCGTAGACATGTCTTGCGGACTTGAAGCAGTAGGGAGTGCCTAGAGCAGAGAGTGCGAGGTGGCCCGCTGATTGAGATGAGGTCTGTAACGYCCTGACCAGAGTTMTTATGTGTTGTGCTTGTTTTAGTGTTGGTCAGGACGTGAGCTGGGTGGGCATTCTATGTTGTGTGTCTAGTTTGTCTGTTTCTGTGTTCAGCCTAATATGGTTTTCAATCAGAGGCAGCTGTCAATCGTTGTCCCTGATTGAGAATCATATATAGGTGGCTTGTTTTGTGTTTGGGGATTGTGGGTGGTTGTCTTCTGTCTTTGTGTTCTGCACCAGATAGGACTGTTTTCGGTTTTCACATTTATTGTTTTGTTGTTTGTAGTGTTCTCACATTCTTTATTAAATTATGTTTAACACTAGCCGCGCTGCGTTTTGGTCCTCTCCTTCATCCCAGGAAGAAAGCCGTTACAAGGTCACTGATGTATATGGGGTTTAATCCATCAAAGTCTTTAAATGCAAGCATGAGGATTCTGAAGTCGATCATGTAGTTAACCTGTAATTTTAGGCCTGTATGCGACGATATATTGCTCTTAATTACAATATAGGGATGACAGGGCCTGCAGTGCCCTTCCTCACTAGCGTCTGTCTGCGTCACTGGAGGGAGAAAGAAGGCCTATTAAATTCATTAGGCCCCAAATTACATTCACAACAGATAGAAGACATTTGGTAATGAAAAAAATAAACAGCCTACTTAAATATTATGAGATATTAAACTCGATATTTCTCTACAAACCCTTTGTTCAAATTTGCAACAAATAATACWTTCACGTGCCTCGCTTTAAAATGTACCCTCTCTCCTGCCATCACAAATCAAGAAATTAACCTAGAATTTAGTGTTCTGGAACTCTTGTAATGTTCTACTTGTTATTATGACACTCTTAAATATTTGTTATATTATGCACAGGTGCAGTGTCATCACATGGTTGAGTTTGGACCAATATAGACYCCTCAACACAGAGTGAAAACATTGTAGCAACATGCAACAACGTATCACAGSTGACTCTGAAAGGCTAATGGACAAATGACGTAAGCCTAAATTCAAGTTTACTGGGTCTGCCCTAGATATTACAACATTAATTAATGTGTAGGCTATTTAGAAGCGTGTATTTATGGAATCAATAAAAAATATACCACATACAATAGGTACAGGAATTAAATATCTTTGGGGGTTCAATGCAGAAAATAGCACAATGAATAACTGATGTTATGCAGTCAGGGCGAGCCTTGGGTTGTGCGCTAAAGTGTCAAGAGATTTCAAGCACCGATTGAAAATGACTAGGCCCTTAAAACATATGGGACCAACAAGAAAATGTCTGTAAAGTAGCTAGCCTACATTTGTTACAACYTTAGGCATATATGCCAAGGTTAGGCTAGCCTATCAATTAAGACCAATTATTAGACTAAATTATAACTGGTTTAGCCCATTATTATTCCGTTAAAACAAGGGCTGTCTGTAAAACTAATATTTTGCAAAAGAGTCTAAAGTTTCAACATATACTTTAGGCTACTGAAGCAGGTTTAGGCCTACACACTGACTGCACCAAATCTTCCCGATTGTGCTGGGAATATTGCAACAATTAGGCTAATTTACTTGAAGGTTTCAGTGCAAATGCGATACTGCYCACACAACATTATGTTCATTRTTAGGCCTATGGAAAACAAGTGTAATCGCCAATTATTGCACATTGGTTAAATAAAATGTGCCTGGATCATGTTGGGGAAAACAAGATCCCAAAACCCCTGCCATCATTCCATCACCCTTCTTAAAAAGTTGAAGAACTACAGGCAGCAACACTGTAAAGGGGTTGTGGTGAATTTGACAGTAACTACAAGCAACAACACTGTAAAGGGGTCGCAGTGAATTTGACAGTAACTACAGCACACAACACTGTAAAGGGGTGAGTGAATTTGACAGTAACTACAAGCAACAACACTGTAAAGGGGTGCAGTGAATTTGCAGTAACTACAAGCACAACACTGTAAAGGGGTCGCAGTGAATTTAACAGTAACTACAAGCAAAACAACACTGTAAGGGTTGTGGTGAATTTGACAGTAACTACAAGCAACAACACTGTAAAGGGTTGTGGTGAATTTGACAGTAACTACAAGCAACAACACTGTAAAGGGTCGCAGTGAATTTGACAGTAACTACAAGCAACAACACTGTAAAGGAGGTCGCAGTGAATTTACAGTAACTACAAGCAACAACACTGTAAAGGGTTGTGCAGTGAATTTGACAGTAACTACAAGCAACAACACTGTAAAGGGGTCGCCAGTGAATTTGACAGTAACTACAAGCAACAACACTGTAAAGGGGTCGCAGTGAATTTGACAGTAACTACAAGCAGCAACACTGTAAAGGAGTCGCAGTGAATTTGACAGTAACTACAGGCAGCAAAGTGGAAAGTAGCTTAAGTTACTGTATTTCATATTGCAGTACACCTGCTGAAATCTAAATGCAGTATCAAAGCAAGTACTGTGTAATGACACACAGTACAATACCGTAGAATTGACTGTATTATACTTGTTTAAAAAAGTACATGCTACCGCTATCTTAATGAATGAATGAATGAATGGATGGCTGGCTGGATGAATGAAATTCATGGAGGGATTTGGGGTTTCTAAGTCACAGCATTTTACTGTAATTACATGGAATTGGTGCAAGCAGGTCATCTGCTAGATAATGTGTTTACACATTACAGCATATATATGAATATATATGAATATTTGGTGTTTCACTTCCAAGAGGCCTTAACAAAGGCTTCCAAACTGGCAACAAAGGCTTCCAAACTGGCAGCAACTACAGGTCAAAACAGACCAAAAAAATAATACAATACATTTTTTAATGATGGGGCACTACTACCATATACCGGTGAAATTGGTAGGACTAAAGCACTCTCACCAACAGGTGCAAAAAAATGATAGGCTTTTACAAGGCACCCTCAAAGTATGTTAATTAATGAGCCAACATACCATGCACCCACTGGAGGGCCAAAGGTTGTTAGCACTCCAAAAATATTGTCGATTCTGTGGGATGGAATTACAGTATGCAGTAAAACGTTTCACAGTATTCTACTGTTGATTATACCCAAAATTACCTATAAGTGTAATAACAGCACAATAATGCATCACTAAAGTTTAAAAAACATGTCTCACATCATGAAGAGGTATATTTACTTTTAGAAGGATATATTGTTTTTGTTTCAATTAATAGATATGCAGGTTTTCGAGAAAATAGTGACAAATAAATATGGAAAATAGATAATTTCATTGGAAGGATGGATGGAGGGATGGAGACCAATTTGGCCAGTATTAAAGGCTAATACAATACGTAAAAAAATAGCAAAATGTCGCTGATGTAGCAGACAGTGTACCTCTACAGTATATGCATTCCCAATGCGCATTTCACAAAATCTGATGTTGCAAGTGTGAAGCGCCTCAGATACAGTATATGCGTCTAGATCCGGAATAAGTCACCTAAAAAAGCGGATGTAGACCACGGGCACACTGGCCCAACAGGAATGATTGTGCTCCTCATAATTTAGCAGCCAAGACGAGTGGGCCACTGGGCCGCTTAGGGTGTGTGAGCCTGGGAGCTATTGTGGCATTGTCATTCCCACGCTAATTCTGATCATGGGGACGCGTGACCAGATGGTAAGGAGAGAGGGCGTGAAAGGGCGCAAGCACCTCTTCACAAGTTGGCCTTTTAATTCGGTCTCTCTGATAGTTTCTCCCCCTTGCTGCCTCAACGATTTTGCCGGATTCATTGATTTTTGGCCGTTCTGTGCCACGAACCATAACAAGATGGAACTTTCTAGAAGTTCCCATTATAGAGCCTCCGCATGTCACAACTCGAAATTGACACTCCAACATTGAATAGACTAATGTAGGTTAGGATAGGCTATTGGATCAATTAGGTAGGCCTATATAAAAAGTTGACCCACTAAAATCTAATTGCCTTGTTAGGCTATATAGTCCTGTGCATGAAGCAAGTTTTTCTTTTGGTGAGACGTTGCTGCTCTCTGGAAGAGAACGCATGCTCCGCGACTGTGGGGTCTTTATGTGTGTCCCTCTGAAGGACGTTTCCTAGTGATAAGCGACAGGCGGCTGACTGTGGGTCGCGTGGCCAGATGTCCCATTGCGCTTTGTATGGTTATAGGCCTCCCCAAAAGTCGCCCAAGTTTTCTGGAGTTTCAAAAGARACCCCACCACTCACTGTATTCATCAGCCACAGCCTCTTCAGAAGGCCACCCATTGTGACTATATAGGCATATAGATTGGATTTGTGGTTTAGAAAATGGACTCAAATCGGTACACTCATTCAAAGCTTCGCTGATGCAAACTTGTCCGCCTGTCATTGCCAGCTACCTACTGAAGGTTAGTTCATTATTAAGGCTCTGAGGATCACACTCCTTTTAGCCTACAGTAATCCTTCCAATAAATAACAACAATATCATCCAAAGCCTATGCAAAAATGAGTTAACCTGTTTGGACATCTCTTGTATTGTTAATAGGCTACTATTCAGGGTTTGGGTCAATTCGAATTGATGGCAGTCATTCAGGCAATTGGAAGTAAACTGAAATTTCAATTCAATTATTGAAAATGTCTTATTTATTTTCAATGGCTTCTCAATAAACTGAAAAGCAGAAGCTATTAATTTTCCAAAGTTTTTAAATTGTTGTATTATAAATTCTAATTACGTATTGAATTGACTGCCTTCAATTCGAATTGACCACATTAGGCTACACTGTTTCATGTTTGCAAATTCAACAWGYGTTATATTAATACCTGTTGCATTCACAAATAGKCCCATATGTTAGTCTCATGCATAACAATGTGATATCAAAATGTATTGCATGAATAACCAATAAAAGTGGTCAAGGACCACACATAGGCTATTGCTCATACTGACGCTTTATTGTGATGATCACACACCTGCCCGAAAACCAGGGGTCAGGGCGCACCTGCCTTAACTTCCCATTAGTCACCTCCTGCTCCGGGGCTCACTGAGAGAGAGCCTTCTCCCGGGCTGGACCGTCCACTTCTCCCTCCACAGGGTTATTACTCTCTTCATGGTGATTAGGTTCGGCTGAATACCGCCCATTGTTCGGCGGAGTTTCCCACGTTCGAGCATTCGTCTGACAGTCGCGTGGCTCAAGTCAAACACAGAGCCCCCGCCATGAATCCCTTACGCCAAGGGCCAGCGCGCGGGTGTGACATCTGTCTRCGTGGTCACTCTGACATCTGCTCTCCCTGACTCAATGAGTTAGAAAAAGTTGACAATATATGTTTAGGGTACAGTTTAAAAACGCTTCCTCTATCTGGCTTAGGCTAACAAAAGTTGTACATAAAAAAAAGAAGTCTTGATTAATAATAAGCCATGATCAATATCCGAAAGGATATTGAAGTCATTTGTCCTTGTCGATATTAGACAACCCAAAGAGCATCGGAATTCATGTGGAAATAGGCCTATTTACCCCCACCCATATCCCCCAAAACCATTAGGTGAAGGGATTTCATTTTTATTTCAACGAAATTCAGAACATAAAACACTTGTAATCGATGTATTGAATTTTAATCAATTAATTASAATGAAACCTGACCACCTGTTGATAATTCGTTGAGTAGCCTAGACCTACTGAATTGCTAAACCAGTGCAGAGTTGAAAATAGTTTRAAATAAGCTTCTTTAACTTTGAGTGTAATTGCCAATAGGTTTTCCAGTCATGAACATACAGTATATATCCCTTGCGCGAACATAATTTAGGCTATATCTCAGGAGAAACATAGGCTACATTMAATTTAAAATATGAACACTTTTCGTTATACTGTAGGCTTGTGGCTTAAATTCTCAGAGCAATTAGTTTAGTCCTACTCTTCACTCAGGATTTAATCACTAGTTTCTCAGCATCAACACTTCCCTGAGCACTTGTTAGTATCGACAACGATACAGACCGATAACAATGACCACAGGGCCACTAGGCGTTGTGGGTATTTTTTCTGTGTGAAACTTCAGGGGATAGGTTTCGCCTTTTCTCGGGTAGGCCTAATGCTTTCCCAGCTCATTGGCATGAATGGCCGAGGGGGTCCCTGGTGTAACCACGGTAATTACACACTCTTGTTCGGCCCTGGGAATGACAATCCTGAGGGGACCCGTGCGCTTTGCTTCACGAGAGAGAGAGAGCGAGAGAGAGAGATAGAGGAGGGAGCAGAGGGGGGAGCGGAGGGGGGGGTCGATGGAGGGTGCATGGTTTCAGGCTGGACATCTGTCGCTTGTGTTTTTTTGCAGGGCTGGTACCTCGGCTATTGAAAAGAAGCAGTGACCTGTCATCCCTGACTGATGGAAGCGACACCGTGTGTGGGAAAATACCTCAGCCAAAGAGCTCGAGCATTCACATGCTAATTCTTCCCTATAAATAAGAGGGGTGCGCCGCGCGGAGGGCCTTACAGACAGATCCTTGACTCAGCCGGGAGAGGAGAGCTATACTCTATATACAACTATACCGAGCGTAAAGGAGAGATGACAACCAGCGCCATGGCGCACAACGTGGGGAGACACTCGAGTGCCAAGGAGGAGAGAAAGGTATTGCCTTTGTCCCCGTCGATAGATAMACTTAAACATCAACATGTGTCTTTCTTCGGAGATGCTCACGCTTAGTGATTATCTGGTCCAGTTTGTGTCTGTATCTGGTCGCCATTAACCCATCGCTTTCCATCTCTAGTTGCGCAAGCCGCTCATTGAGAGGAAAAGACGGGAGAGGATTAATAACTGCTTGGATCAACTGAAAGAAACCGTGGTCGGGGCGTTCAGTCTTGACGTGAGTAGGCCTATATACACACTGTATTTTAATTGTTAGAAATGCTCAATTATATGGAGTGTGAAAGACGCAATGTAAGTTATTTCTTGACACTAACTTTAAATTTTCCCCAACAGCAATCGAAACTTGAAAAGGCGGACATTCTAGAGATGACAGTGAAACACCTGCAGAATGTTCAGACACATAGATTCAGTGGTAAGTGTCCAATAAAGTGACCTGACGGAAGAAACATACAAGTGAGTTTTCAAARTTGTGCCTGCATGCAATACTCTATGAAAGCAGTTGGGGGCCTAGTCGGCACGTTAGAAAGTAGTTACGGAGACTGGTGGGAGTATTTTCATCAGTGATTGAATAACAGTCCTATGTTGCCTAATAAGAATAATACTTTTTGAGTATTAGTACTCATAGTTGTATGATTTAATTGTGGTTTTCTCCATATTTTCTCTTGGTTTCAACATAAAACAATTGATTAGTCAATGTTTCTTAATCCTGGTCATGGGGACCCAARGGGTTTTAGTTTTTCCCCAGCACTACACACATGATTCCACTAATCAACTCATCATTTAAACATTTGATTAGTGGAATCAGRTGTGTAGTGTTAAGGTAAAAACAAAAATGTGCTCCCCTTTCAGGATTAAGAAATGCATTATGCATTATACAAATGTATTTTGGTGAATAGGCCAGTCTGGGTGCAATACATCCTGCCACCAACAGATTGTGCTATGACCCATGTTTGACCCAGTGTCTCCTCCCCTCCACAGCAGACCCCACCTTAGGCCTGGAAGCACAGCAGAAGTACAGCACAGGCTACATCCAGTGCATGCACGAGGTCCACAACATGCTGCTCAGCTGCGAGTGGATGGACAAAACATTGGGCTCCCGCCTGCTCAACCACCTGCTCAAATCCCTGCCCCGCTCAAGCGAAGAGCACCCCTCTCAGGCCAACCCCAACCTCAGGCCCGACACCCCCCCACCCAGCCAGGGGCCAGGAGCCCCCACTACACCTCTCAGAGGGGACCCCAGGTCTGGGAGGCAGGGCCAGATGGAGGGGCCACTGTGCCATGTGGTGGGGCCCCAGGACAAGCCCCTGCTCCTGCCCGGGAGCCCCCACCTGGGCATGCTGGAGATGTGGAGGCCYTGGTAAACTAAACCGGCCCTCTGGGTGTGTGCTGGATCCCTATGTTAGACCCTCCTCTGTTATGTATCTTATAGATATGCTACTCAGAAGACATTGTTTTGGATTGTGGGGCGGTTGCGTTTCTGATCTAGGTGTGGTATATAAACAGACCTTTCAGTACTTCCTCTCCGAAGTCTACTTTCCGTAGCCTGCATTGTAGAAGGCTCTTATTAATCTTTTTCTTGTATTTATTGTATTAACATCTTTATTTATTAAATAATAAGATAAAACATTTAGCTTCTTAGCTCTAGTCACAAATAGCTTTTGTACTGCTCCCTTCTTTGTATATTATTAACCAATATTAATAAAAATGTGTATGGAATTTCTGTAGATGTTATCAATTTTATTTGTACACCTATGCTCGCGCACRCACACAAAAACACAGACACTTTCTCTCTCTCTTATATTGAAATATGTTTTGATCCTATCAACATGATGAGATAAACCCATGTTAAAAGAAATGAATGATGCTGAGGCCTACAGCCACTACAGTATTATTGTGCATTTATAAACTATTAAAAACGGTTAAAAACGTTCATTTTATTTCATATTATACTCTTGCTTGCAATGTGAATGAATATAAGCAAATGGTTTCAGTAATATTAAAGAAATTACCTAGTCCAGTAGGACAGAACTGACAAAATAAAGGAAACCTTGAGTAAATGAGGGATACAAAGTATATTGAAAGCAGATGCTTGCACACAGGTGTGGTTCCTGAGTTAATTACGCAATTAACATCCCATCATGCTTAGGGTCATGTATAAAAATGTCCAGTTGCCTATTATTTTAGCTACCATGGCTAGAAGAGATCTCAGTGACTTTGAAGAAGGGGTCTCAAAGGAGCATAGCAGGTTTAACGTGTGTGTGTCAGTCACCAGAGCTCAACSCAATTTATGGGAGATTCTGGAGCAGCACCCGAGACAGTGTTTTCCACCACCATCAACAAAACACAAAATTACGAAATGTATCGTTGAATAATGGTGTTGCATGCCTCCAATAGAGTTCCAAACACTTGTATAATCTATGTCAAGTCACATTGAATCTGTTCTGGCGGCTCGTGTTGGCCCAACGCCCTAATAAGACACTATGTTGGTGTTTCCTTTATTTTGGCAGTTACCTGTATGTGGTGAGGAAATTAGGTCGGTGGTTTCTAGCCTGTGTTTACACCTGCAGCCCAATTTTGAACYTTTTTTCCAATAATTGCTCTTCTGAACAATCACGTCAGATCTTTTTCAGAAGTGATCTGATTGGTCAGAAGACCAATTAGTGAAAAATATCAGAATTGTGCGGTRGTTAGATGACAGGGGATATGACGTTGGTTGATCGCTGGCAATATTTGTGTACTCCCTACTGGACTTGAAGTAGAAGGAAACACGTTTATAATTATTTTCAAGTACAGTATAGGCAAACCATTATTTGTTTACAATTAAAAACATGTTTTTATAAATGTAACCTTTATTTAACTAGGCAAGTCAGTTAATAAGAACAAATTCTTATTTACAATGACGGAATACCCCGCCAAACCCGGACGATGCTGTGCCAATTGTGCACCGCCCTATGGGTCTCCCAATCACGGCCGGATGTGATGCAGCCTGGATTCGAACCAGGTACTGCAGTGACGCCTCTTGCACTGAGATACAGTGCCTTAGACCGCTGCGCCACTCATTCAATTGTGAATTTAAAAAATCCTGACAAATGAACCTCATTTTAAAAAATTATTATTGAATTCGAAAATTGAAAACGTTTCTGTAGTAAATGGTCCCTCTCCTCCTGACTATAAACCCATAATAATTGGCCACAGAGCTAATGAAGCCGCCGGGTGGTGGCAGAGAAGGGAGGGAAGCGAGAAGATGGAGAGGGGCGCCCGGTCCCTCTGCGGGTTCTCGAACAAAAGCGGACCGAGACAGCTGCTCTCTCCCCAGTCCAGACCATTAAGAGGAGATCTGGAGCGGAGCGTGGGGTGGCGAGGTGCCAAACCCCTCCACTTCAAAGCCTTTGGACACGGCGTTCATTTAGGTTGTAGATATTTTACTGATGCCTAATTGCTGTAGCGAAAATCTTGTGCATAAAACTCACTCGTAATGGTATCATGTTGTTTACCTGGAGAATTTAGTGACATGACACATTTTGGTGCTGGTTTAGATAGACACAAATGCGCTATTGTGTATTGGTAATTTGCATGACAATGCGCTGTATACATACACAATACATGCAACGAGCCCAGAAGGTTGAACACTTCTATCAGACGTAAACAAATAGACAATTGTGCATAAAAGAATAGTGCACACACCCACAACGAAATTGGGCTAATGGATATAAGTCCATTTCTAGACATAACATAGGCTGTTTTTACATAGGCAGCCCAATTCTGATCTTTTTACACTCGTACGTCTTTTGGCCAACCAGATCAGCTCTTTTGCCAATAATGATGCAAAAGATCAGAATTGGGCTGACTCTGTAAACTCAACCATAATAACCCAAATGTTCTTGAACATAAGCCTGTAGTTATTTTGTTAACTGTAAGGGATGAGCAAATACAAACATGCATGAACTCTAAAGATTAACATTTAAAACTAGGGTCTACTTAGTCTTTTTTTGGGTACTTATTTCTTCTGTGCGTTTTAAGGGAAGGGGGCATCTGAGAGTGCMGTTGCACCCAAACCAGAAGTCACCAAAGAAGTGAGAGAACAAATGAGGGGCAGGCTAACACCTGTCGCTTTCTTTGGGGAAGGGCCTTTAATTCCCAGTCTGATTCAGTTTAGGCCAAGGGGCCTCCGCCAGCAGCTGCCAACTGAAGGCATCGCGTTACATCGGAGAACCCGCACTGGGGAAATCTTCTGAGCCTTGCACAGGGACATACGAAAAATGGTACTGGGTAGGGCAAGAAAATAAAGAGAAAAAAATGACCGAGTCTTGAGATAATCAGCAGATTGTCAGGATTTGTAATGAAAAACATATTACAAATTCTCCACGTCCAAAGCTATGTGCCACTAAAATGTAATTATTATTATTTTTTGACACATCTGCATAATATCTCTCTGTGTTATGCCATAAATAGTCCTATTGGCCTACCTGGTGAAATACATTGGACACATTGGCGCTTTGATGACCCACTGAATGGGTATATAATTTGTGATAGCAGCCTACACCCCATCCTATTTCCTTTCACAGAATGTAGCCTATACTGTGCAGTTATGGAGGACACAAACAGATGACAAGATGGAAGATGCCAAAAGCTGTCTAATAAACATGTTATAAGTTACATACGTTGTTATTACTATGCAATGCACTTGTAGGCTACTTTTTTTTCTCMAAAATTGTCATTATTTCTTAAACAGTAGCCTAAGTGAATAGCCTACGGTTGATCAACAACATCAAAAAACACTGTCGCCGGATACGCAACCCAAAAGATAACTTGTTACCACTACTGATTCTCACCGCGCAGAAAGGGCTGGCGGAAGACAAAGGAGAGGGCTCTGATTGGCTCTCGCGGTGTGTGCTCTGTTGTCCCCTGGCTAGTGCAGACAAACCACACATTCATATGCAAATGAGTCCTTATAAATACCTACAACAGCTCTATAGTGCCAGCAGTACGTCTCGCGAAGATTGTACAATAATCACAGGGCGTCTCGCCTGTCGTGTATACATTTTATCTGACCGGTTCCGTTTGCCAGCTGCTCTCTTTCACGGATCGGGAAAATAGCAGTGGAATACAAACTGGGATCTCAGACTGACTGCACSGCTCGGGCTCAAAACCAACATGGCCCCCTCGGCTCTGCACATCAAGAACGGATTTGGCATGGATGAGGATGACTACTACGGGATTAATAAAGGGGATAGAAAGGTAAGGGGCATCTGTCGCTGTTGTGTCGCGGATCCGTTTCTATAGAGTAGCCTACCCTAGTAATGCAGTTATTACATTGGTACAACGTACTAACTGGCCTATGTGTCATTGTTACAGGCGAGAAAACCTTTGGTGGAGAAGAAGAGGCGTGCTCGTATCAATGAGAGTTTGCAGGAGCTCCGGACCTTGCTCGCTGACACCGACGTGAGTTTGGCGCACCTACCCCTCTATAGACTCACCTGGCGCGGCTGCGCTTATTGGCTTGAGCGTAGCTTCTGCAATAATACCGGTCATACAATAGAAGCGAATTAAATCTAATATTTTTCACTTCGTCTTCCCTCGGTTTCAGTCAAAGGTGGAGAATGCAGAGGTCCTGGAGATGACGGTGAAAAAAGTGGAGCACATTCTCAAGGATCGTCCCCAAGGTAAGCAGTGAGCAATGGTACAGACTATTGACCCTTTCCTCCACTCATATCAGGTGCGGCTTAACATATAACGCCCACTGTGGGAGTGCAATTGAATTTAAGTAGGCCTAATTTAATTTCTTCCTCAGAGACTGACATCATGAACCGGGAGGCCAGCGAGAGGTTTGCAGCAGGCTACATCCAGTGCATGCATGAGGTCCATATGTTTGTGTCCAACTGTCCCGGGATAGACGCGACGGTGGCGGCCGAGCTACTGAACCACCTGCTGGAGTGTATGCCCTTGAACGAGGACCACTTCCAGGACATGGTTATGGATATAATATCGGACACTTCCAGCAACAACGGCAGCACTTGGCCAGCCGGCGAGGCAGTGAGCGTGGCCCTAGCCTCACCCGGATGCAGAAGTATAGCCAGCGGCTCTTCCTCGGCCCTCTCCCCCGCCGCCTCCAGTGAGGACCTGTGCTCTGACCAGTACGAGACAGACAGCGAGCACAACCAGCGCGCTACCGACGGACTGGAGAACCAAGAAGCCCAGAACATGCCCACTATCACCTACTCCAAATCCATGTGGAGGCCCTGGTAGTGGCCCGTACTGGTCAACTGTCTGCCTTTGGGATTTAATAGAATAGTTTGGAGTCTACCTGGCCCCAGGCTGTGACATCGTCTGTTACCTGGAAAGCGCATGTCGCCGGAAATTCACTTCCTGCTATTGCGCAATTGAGAACTGCTCATATTTGTTTTTGTAAATATCTCATTATGTATAGAGGATTTGCATAATAAAAAGCTCTTTTAGAGACCGAAATACTTCGGCAATGCCTCAAATAGGCTATAAATCTTTTTTTCCAGTGAAGAAAAAAGGCCCTTGGGCGTGTAGCCTATAGTTCATTCGCCATTTAACCTTCAAGAGAAACGCTTATATTTCCCCCCAACCACTTGACGCTTTAACAATGTGTAGAATGTTTTGTCCTAAAAAATGTCAATGTGAYTAATAAAATAATTTAATGAAAATKACTATCTTCTTGTATAAATTGTGCTTGTTTTTGTTTACACCATCTTACAGAACGACTAAGTAAACCAGTTAAAAGGCATTTCAGGCTAGAATGACTTGACGTCTGTTTGCATAACATTTTAAACGATTGGCAGAGTACCTAATATCACATGGCAATTGAATCGCCCAATTGACAAACATTAAAGCAATTAAGAGGAACTGCAGCCTGAAACATAAACTAACAACACTTACTCTTGCTAGTCAGGTTATTATCCAATTGCTAAAAACGAATTGAAAYAAAATGATAAGCCTATGAAAAGAGGCCAGTGCCACACTCCCATTATCAAAATCCCGTGTTTGAGGCATTTTATTCATTCATTATTTTTAAAGCACATGGAAACAGTCCATAAATAATGCAAAGTCAATCTTGAAAGATACATTTGTGATAGGCCTGTAATTTATAACATGTAATAAAACATGATCGAGCGATTCCATTATCATCCCATTTCAGTCGAATAAATTATAAGGTCTGTGTCGCGTCCAGTTCAGCCACGTTCAATTTTTAAAATATCTCCCCCACAGGCGTCCTCTCCCCCACAGGCGTCCTCTCCTAGAGTACAAAGGCGCGCTTCGCGTCCTGTGCGCACATGAAACGTTCCGCTAGTGCAGCGGAAAGCAACGCCAATACCTGGTTAAAGTCGCACCTCTGATGTCCCTGCCACACCAAGTGTCACTGGTAACACGTCAGGTACATTGGTTGCCATATTCTACAGAGCAATGTTAGATCCTGTCCACGGTCGGTTGTATAAACCGGCACCACCACTACAGTTCCTTGACATAATTTTAAAAGGCACATTGCTGTACAATTCTAATCACCATAAATCCAAATMTTGACTTGAAATAACGTGTGCCCAAAGTAGGCTAGAAAGTGCTGCGCGCTTCCATTTCCAATGCCTCCTATTGAATATTAACGCTAAACCATAATAATTGCGCGCCCCTTTCAAAAGCCATTAGCCTACTTTGCCCTTTGACTATGAAACCGCAATTGGGTTACCTGCATATAGACTACCGATACGAAAATGACAGGCCTGCCTATAGGCTAGATAGACTAGGCTATCATGCATAGCTCACCGTGGAATATGAACACARATTCAACATCCTTTGCTCATCGATTTGCTTAGACAGACATGTTTCAATCACAAGTACAATAAACCGACTGTGCACTAATGAGTGCCACCAATAAAGAAGATAAAAGCACTGGAAAAACCATTGATGGGTGGCTGGGTGATTTTGCAACAACGGGCACTTTTGGCATTTCTTACATAAAAGAAAAACGTTTACTGAAAAATACATTCATTACGGATGTTAATTTCTTGTCAAATCCACATKAATAGATTTACAGACTGTTGTCAGCTTTTGATGAAGGAATGGCTGACAAGTCGGATTAGCGTTGAGCAGCCGCAGGGGGTTTGAAGCTGTTCACACCTGTGCCACGAATTTGACGAGGTGTGAACAGCGGGCATGGAAGCAGAGGAGGATACACTGATCAAAGCTTTGGATCGGCAGGCTACCATTTGACTGAATGGCGACAAAGTCGGGGAGTTGAAAGATACTGACACAGACACAGTAGCCTATATCTTTGGTTCGTCTTTGCACCTGTCAAAGGACATTTTTAAAGAAATGTGGGCCGAAAGAATGACAAAACAAATAACTTAGGCTATAACAAAACTATTATATAGATAGTTTATTATAAGACCAAATCATAGACTTTTGAAATGATGACATCTGTATCATGAGCCATTTTCCCCATTAGTTTCCCAAAGCCCGTTGTTGCTTGGTAAACCCATAGTCCCAAATGTGCMTAAAGCAGTCTGTTGCATCAAAACAGGGACCCCGGGCCTGTTTCCCATCATTATCCTAATGGCGCACCATCACCATTCATCTAAAATGACATATGACATGTCGACGACATTACAAAATTCGTTTTAGCAATCCGTGAATGACAAGGGCAAAATAACAATTGCACAACATCCAAACGCATCAGCTGAGGATTCGTGACGGTGAATTTGAATTCCGGGGTTAAAGGTTAGTGGCCGGTGTCAGTTGGCATGAGGATTTGAAACGTGAATGAGAGCATATGGCTTTGATACGGATCCCCTGGGACTCCCATTCCATCCTTGGATGCGTCTCTCCTATCAACTGTCTGACTCTGAAGAACAGTCATTGATCTAACAACAGAACGCCTCAGCCTAGCCCTTCATCCGCTCTGACAGTTTGTTGTGCGCTTTCCCTGATCTGTTTGATGCTTTCACAAGCACAACACTCATAAACAGATAATCCTACCATTGACTACACTGATTTGAGTCAAAGAAKCCAATCTGTCGATATTCGAAATTGCCAGCTGCTTTTGAACAATAGTCACACAATCTTACCATCTGAGTTTTGGCCTTCTTCATCAGGTTCCAGCCTTAAAATGTTATTATAGCCCACATTCAAGTAAAATATAGGGTGAAAACCATCACAACAAAACAAACCCTTACCTGTCCAGATTAATTAACACTGGGGGGAAAGCGCCTACAAAATAGCAATGAACTGTGCTAAAATATCAGCTTCTCAAAGTAGCAGTGAGACAAATATACACTGAGTGTCCAAAACATTAAGAACACCTGCTCCTTCCATGACATAAACTGACCAGGTGAATCAAGGTGAAAGCTATGATCCCTTATTGATGTCACCTGTTAAATCCACTTCAATCAGTGTAGATAAAGGGGAGAAGACAGGTTAAAGAATGATTTTTAAGCCTTAAGTGTGTGTGTGTGTGCCATTGAGAGGATGAATGGGAAAGACAAAATATTTAAGTACCTTTTAAAGGGGTATGATAGTTTTAATTTGTTTATTTATTTAACCTTTATTTAACTACGCAAGTCAGTTAAGAACAAATTCTTATTTACAATGACGGCCTACCCTGGCCAAACCCTAACCAGGACAACGCTGGGCCAATTGTGCGCCGCCCTTTGGGACTCCTGATCACGGCCGGTTGCCAGGCAGACTGATTTTGACAGGCACAAAAAAACAACAATTCAATCTATTTTAGAATAAGGCTATAATGTAACAAAATATGGAAAAAGTCAAGGGGTCTGAATACTTCCTGAATGCACTRTATGTGTCTGAATTTCCCTGTTTTGTTCAAGTCTGACTGCCAGGGGCGGACTGGGAAGACAAATCGGCCCTGGCCTTTTCTGACACGCAGACCATTTTTTCCTGTGAGTCCCCCTCCTCTTCCTCCATATCAGGAAGGTCCTCCTCGATAGGGGTTGAGGCCGAGTCTTCACAGTACAAACATTCCTGATAAAATACAAGGATACGTGTAGGTTAGTACAGTATTGTGGCTCAGTTGGTAGAGCATGGCGCTTGCAACGCCAGGGTTGTGGGTTCATTCCCCACGGGGGGACCAGGATGAATATGTATGAACTTTCCAATTTGTAAGTCGCTCTGGATAAGAGCGTCTGCTAAATGACTTAAATGTAAATGTAAATGTATTGACCCACATGACGACATAGGCACATCTGTGTGTGTGTGTATGTGTGCATGTGTGTTTGAGTGGGAGGTAAATTTGTTTGTGTGTGAGAGGTGTGTGTGAAGCCAGATGTTTGACGTACCTTGACGTTGATGGCCTTGGGCAGAACCCCCATCCTCACCCAGGGCTGTTCCTTCACTAGCTCCCTCCGCTGGACAGAGGAGAAATGTGGCTGGCTCTTCTGCATCAGTCTCAGTCTCTGCTGGTCCTCCCTCAACACCTTCTGGATGTCCCTGTTCACACAGAGAGATAGCTCTGTTAGAAATGATTAACAACTGTGCTTCTCATCTACTTAGCTACTCTTCATAGTGTTACCAACATGGGTTTTTGAATTAGCTAATAGCCAATTACATTATTTTTTTATTTTTTTAATCATTTAGCAGACACTCTTATCCAGGGCGACCTACAGGAGCAATTAGGGTTAAGTGCCTTGCTCAAGGGCACATCGACAGAGTATTGTCGGCTCATGGATTTTCAGGAAACTCTAAAGATAACATGCACTAGTCTAGGTCAGTAGAAATAATTGTCTGTATAGTTTGGAGTTATTCTGTTAGTATGGCTTGATAAGAACTGAGGTCTGATGACCAACATAGTGAAACATTGTTTTGTCACAAGCTACGAACAAAAAAGGAGGTAATTATAAGCAAAGAGCAAGTAAACATTAATTTAATTTCAGCCTTTGACAACATCTTCCAGCAAGATCAAATAAGAACAGTAATAAAATACCAATCAAAAACCATTTCATAAGAAAAACATCCGCACAATGACCCCCTTCTGCTATTGGTTGGTGGTCCTGTCAATGACTCACCGTGAGGGCATCTGATAGGTCATCATGATGATCTCATCAGGGTTGGCCATGAGCAGCCAGAGGGGTTCCCGGAGGACGTACTCAATGAATTGTTCTCCCTCCCCCTGGCCTTGACTCTAGACTTGGCTCTGTTCAGCTTCGGACTCAGCCTCCACTCTCTTTATGGCCTTAGCCTTGACTTTCGGGTCATTCTCCAGACAGTCCACACTGCCAATGTATTTGCAAGTGTCACTGCTCCCTAAAGACTAGAGGAATATTTAAACGTGAGAGGTTGAGAGTTTGAGAGAGACACAGTGCTGCAGTTTGGTTGGGCAAGGTGAGGTATGGATGACTGCTGTGTTTGTACTGACCGTTCATGCTGCCAGAGGCACTGCTGGATGTTCGTTCCCCTGCCGTTGAACCCGGAACCAGAGCGGGACCCAGATCCAGAACGGGAGCCAGACACAGAGGTTGAGTCTGTCTCATCATGCAGCAGGATGTCCAGCAGGTCACAGGAAGAGGAGTGGCTGTCACTGTGGGCACAATAACCTGAACTCTCCAACTGAGGTACAACAACAACCATTACAGATCAGAGATGGACGCAAAAATAAGCTTTCACCTACACATCTAATAGGTACACCTATAATATACATTATAAACTGGGTGGTTCTAGTCCTGAATGCTGATTGGCTGACAGCCGTGGTATGTCAGACCGTATACCACAGGTATGACAAAACATTTATTTTTACTCCTCTAATTACGTTAGTAACATGTTTATAATAGCAATAAGGCACCTCGGGGGGGGGGGGGGTTTTGTGGTAAACGGCCAATATACCATGGCTAAGGGCTGTTTCCAGGCACGCCGCGTGGCTGCTCTTAGCCGTGGTATATTGGCCATATACCACACCCCCTCTGGCCTTATTGCTTAAATCTATAACACATCCTCTCCTCTTCTACAACAGGTGTCTCACCTGCTGTAGGTCCTCCTCAGGCTGAGCTGCCAGACTCTTCTCTGCTGCTATTCTGCTCCCTGGAGCCCCACTATGGGGTGCCATGCTTTCCTCTAGCTGCAGCAGGTTGAGCTGCAGGGGAGAGCTGCAGCGAAACTCAAACAGTGGGGGAGACTCAGCCGGCTCCTGGCCAGTGGAGGAAGGGATGGAGCAGCGGGACACTGCCCCCTCTCTGGTCTCCATGGCCGGGGCTTTGGCCGAAGGGGAAGGCTTCGGTGGGGTAGGAATCCTGGGGGACAAACTGAGCCTGCACTGGAAAGGAGGGCTAGCACGGGAAGGCCTGATGGGTTGTGTAGGCCATCTGTCCTGGGAAAGGTGGGTGGGTTGGGGCTGGCAGGCGGGCTGCTCAGGAAAGAAGGAAGGTGCTGCGGCTATTTGACCAATCTGTCCTATCTGTCCCATTTTACTAAGCTGTCCTATTTGTCCCATTTGTCCCATCTGAGGGAATAGGTAGTTGGGCACAAGGGGGGTGACGATAGGGGCATTGTATGGCGTAGCAGTGGGTGGAGCCTGGCTGCTCTGGCCCTCCCCAAAGCCAGTGGAGACAGTGGGGTCAGAGGGAGTGATCTGGGCAGGGGCGGTAGGGGCAGCAGGGTAGCCTGACAGGGGTAGCCTGGCACCATGGCAGGGTAGGGTCCAGAGAAGGCCTGGGACTGGGAGGCTTCAAATGGGGACCAGGGCATCTGTTTCAGGCCCTGCAGGGGATGGCGGGGTTTACAGTGGAGTCAGGACATTTCACGCGGGGCTTCTTGGATTTCTTATTTCGACTGCCCTTCTTGGCTGCAGCGGGGGAGCTCTGGTGCTCTGTTTAGCAACGTTCCCGCTACCTGTGGCTTCTGAGGAGAGAAGACACACAACACAGTCAGTCTTGAAGAATATCTATGAGATGGATCTTATCGTCTAGCTCAAATGTTCCCAAAGCCAAATTTCCACAATACTGTGTGTATGTAACTATGCATTTTGCTTACCCTGGGTGTTGGTCAGACCTCTCGGTCTGTGCAGGTACGTGGAGCAGTCTTTCTGGAAGGTTCTGGCGTTGCGAAGTTCCTTACAGCGGGCAAGAAAGGCTTGCTCCTCCTTGTGTGTGCGCTGACAACACCTGCTTGGTCAGCCTCAGCCTCTTATAGGCCTCCTTCTCCTGGGTGGGCGGGGATACCACACTGACTGGCAGCGGTGGAGGGGCGGGACTCTCAGCAATCTCTGGAGAGGTCAATCACAGGAAACAGCCAATTAGAATGAAACCTAACACAGTGTGTGTGTGTATGCTCACTAGATTCTGCCTGGCGTTTCTTGTCTCCTACATGGACAATGGTGCTGCTATAGCTACAATGGCTGGTGATTGACACCACGCTCTCAGCCTTGCTGGGCAGAGCCAGGGGCCCCCCCACCACCGGGGCGGCGCCAGAGGAAAGCTTCTTAGGGGCCTTCATAGACAGGCCTAGATCTGAAGGACAAGAGGGTGAAGAAGACACTGCTATTAGTTATGCTCACACATCAAGCCTTAGAGTGATTGTTTCTATGGGACGTTTAGCAGTGTGATGGAGATATTGTATATACCCTGTGAGACCTGCAGACACTGTCCAGACAGCTGATCTGCTGGTAGGAGTAGACAGTCTGGTCGCTATAGGTGACCTCCTTCACACTGGCAGCAGCAGTAGCAGTAATGTCCTTGACCAGCAGAGGGGGCACCGCTGAGTCCTTCAGAAACATCACAGGACTCTTCAGCTGCTAAGCTCCAGCTGGAGACACACATCTGTTAGCAAACACACACTCTCACAGACATGTGCATATACACACGCACGCATTTACAAGCTCAAAACCGTCAATATTTTCCAACACACACACACACACACTACTGACTGTCTGTGACAGAGCAAGTGATCAAGCAGAGAAAATCATGAGACATTGATTTAGAATACTGAAGACAACCAGGGAAGAAATGCAGAGAGTGGCATCAACTCACCAGCTTGGATTTGCCTGGTTCCTCAACTATAATCCTGTTCTCAAGGGCATTCCCGTTGGTCTCGCTAGGCCACCCCATACTCAGCAGCTGCTCGTGGAAACCATTGCTGCCATGGCTACCGTAACCACTGGAGCCCATGTTGTGGACCGGTTGTAGGAGAAAAAGTGTTGTTATAGAAACACACAGAGGATAGTGCCATGTGAGAAAGAATGCGAATTGTAAAGTGTGTGTGTGTCTGTGTGCTGACCTGCAGCAGCAGTCTGTGGATCCCCTCAGTTATCTCCTGGATGTCAGAGTCCATTAACTTCCCATCTGTGACGATAGGAACTGCAAACATGTCTTCATTTACCGGAACCCTAAAACATCATAGACAAAATGTCAAATTACATTTCATAGACACTGATGCATAACTGACACTCCAGTGATGTCTCACTGGCCTGATATATTGTTCATGTGTCACTACCAATAATTTGTGTGTGTGTGTGACTCATATGCAGACTTTGTGCCTGCCGATGTCAAAGGAGACCGTGCGGCTCCAGGGGTTGACGAAGCTGGACCAGCTGGCATCTATGATGACATACTCGCCRTTCCGCGCACAGAACCGGTTTGAGTGGTCAAAAAGCTGTTCCACGTACTGCAGAACTGTTAGACAGACAGGGTATAGGAGTGTGTAATTGGATGCTTTCTACCCCTGTATGCTTTTGGCTACATAACAGGGTTGGGTCAATTTCTTTTCAACTCTCATTTAAATTCCAAGAGAACTGGCCTCCCGAGTGGCGCAGCAGTCTAAGGCACTGAGAGAAACTCCCCAAATACAGGTGTKCCAAGCTTGTATTGTCATACCCAAGAAGACTCAAGGCTGCTAAAGGCATTCAACAAAGTACTGAGAAGGACTCCWGAGTGGCACAGCGGTCTAAAGCATTGCATCGCAGTGCTAGAGGCGTCACTACAGATGTGGGTTTGATCCCGGGCTGTGTCGCAGCCGGACGCGACCGGGAGACACATGAGGCTGCACGCAATTGGCCCAGCGTTGTCCGGGTTAGGGGAGGGTTTGGCAGGCTGGGATGTTCTTGTCCCATCGCGCTCTAGCGACTTTTGTTGCAGGCTGGGCACATGCACGCTGACACGGTCGCCAKGTGTACTGAGTTTCCTCCGACACATTTGAGCCGCTGGCTTCCGGTGTTAAGTGAGTAGTGTGTCAAGAAGCAGTACAGCTTGGCATGGTCTTGTTTCAGAGRACGCATGGCTCTCAACCTTTGCCTCTCCCGAGTCTGTAAGGGAGTTGCAGCGATGGGACAAGACTGTAACTTCCAATTGGAGATCACAAAATTGGGGACGAAAAGGGATAAAAAGTACCAACAAAAATACCCCCATTCACACATTAAGTCTWAACTTGGATTAAAAATATATATGGAATGGATAAAAAAAAATATATATATATATACTCTCATCAATCTACACACAATACCGCATAATGACAAGTCAAAAATACGTTTTCAGAAATGTTAGCTAATTTATAAAAAATCAAATAAAAAACTGATATATCACATTTACATAAGTATTCAGACCTTTTACTCAGTACTTTGTTGAAGCACCTTTGGCAGTGATTACAGCCTCGAGTCTTCTTGGGTATGACGCTACAAGCTTGGCACACCTGTATTTGGGGAGTTTCTCTTATTCTTCTCTGCAGATCCTCTCAAGCTCTGTCAGGTTGGATGGGGAGCATTGCTGCACAGCTATTTTCAGGTCTCTCCAGAGATGTTCAATCGGGTTCAAGTCCGGGCTCTGGCTGGGCCACTCAAGGACATTCAGAGACTTGTCCCAAAGCTACTCCTGCATTGTCTTGGCTGTGTGCTTAGGGTCGTTGTCCTGTTGGAAGGTGAACCATCGCCCCAGTCTGAGGTCCTTAGCGCTCGAGGAGGAGGTTTTCATTAAGGATCTCTCTGTACTTTGCTCTGTTCATCTTTGCCTCGATCCTGACTAGTCTCCCAGTCCCTGCCGCTGAAAAACATCCCCACATTACCACCATGCTTCACCGTAGGGATGGTGCCCGGTTTCCTCCAGACGTGACATTTGGCATTCAGGCTAAAGAGTTCCATCTTGGTTTCATCAGACCAGAGAATCTTGTTTTTCATCGTCTGAGAGTCTTTAGGTGCCTTTTGGCAAATTCCAAGCGGGCTGTCATGTGCCTTTTACTGAGGAGTGGCTTCCRTCTGGCCACTACCATAAAGACATGATTGGTGGAGTGCTGYGAAGATGGTTGTCCCTCTGGAAGGTTATCCCATCTCCACAGAGGAACTCTAGAGCTCTATCAGAGTGACCATCGGGTTCTTGGTCACCTCCCTGACCAAGGCCCTTCTCCCCCGATTGCTCAGTTTGGCCAAGCGGCCAGCTCTAGGAAGAGTCTTGGTGGTTCCAAACWTCTTCCATTTAAGAATTATGAAGGCCACTGTGTTCTTTGGAACCTTCAATGCTGCAGAAATGTTTTGGTCCCCTTCCCCAGATCTGTGCCTCGACACAATCCTGTCTCGGAGCTCTACAGACAATTCCTTCGATCTCATGGTTTTGTTTTTGCTCTGACATGCACTGTCAACTGTTGGACCTTATATAGACAGGTGTGTGCCCTTCCAAATCATGTCCAGTACATTTTATTTACCACATTTGGACTCCAATCAAGTTGTAGAAACATCTCAAGGATGATCAATGGAAACAGGATGCACTGGAGCTCAATTTCCAGTCTAATAGCAAAGGGTCTGAATACTTATGGAAATATGGTATTTCTGTTTTTTATTTTTATGAAAAGTGCAGAAACCTGTTTTCGCTTGTCATTATGGGGTATTGTGTGTATCCATTTTAGAAGGCTGTAACATATAAAAATTTGGAAAAAGTCAAGGGTTCTGAATACTTTCCAAAGGCACTGTATATATACACACACACCAATCCTACCTCCCCCTGTACAAGACTAAATTGCTTCTTTACACCATACAGATCGCCTCAGTCCCTGACCAGTAGGTGGGGATAAAATAACAAAACTGACTCCCTCATCCCCCTTCACATCCGTCCTCTCTCCCTACCACTCTATTCCCCCCCTTCTCACTCCTCTGAGTCAGACTGTTAGAACTATGATCGATAGTTTCCTGCTCTATCTCTCATCTCGAACTCACAGTAGAAGAAGGATTTCACCTGCATGCACTCTGTGGGAGACGATTCCGTGAGAGAGAGAGAGCGAGAGGATGAATATATATCCAAGCAGCCAGATGAATCCAGTTGAGTCTATTTCCAACAGCCTACCTGCTGCTCATCAATATCCACAGGATATGAGTGTAGATGTGCTTCCTCATGCATATGCATGAGTCCATGCCTCAGGACTACCTGGCCTGATGACTCYTTGCTGTCCACCTGGCAGTGCTGCTGCTCCAGTTTCAACTGTTCTGCCTGCGGCTATGGAACCCTGACCTGTTCACCGGACGTGCTACCTATCCCAGACCTGCTGTTTTCAACTCTCTAGAGACAGCAGGAGTGGTAGAGATACTCTGAATCATCGGCTATGAAAAGCCAACTAACAATTACTCCTGAGGTGCTTACCTGTTGCACCCTCGGCAACCACTGTGATTATTATTATTTGACCCTGCTGGTCATCTATGAACATTTGAACATCTTGGCCATGTTCTATTATAATCTCCACCAGGCACAGCCAGAAGAGGACTGGCCACCCCTCATAGCCTGGTTTCTCTCTAGGTTTCTTCCTAGGTTCTGGCCTTTCTAGGGAGTTTGTCCTAGCCACCGTGCTTCTACACCTGCATTGCTTGCTGTTTGGGGTTTTAGGCTGGGTTTCTGTACAGCACTTTGTGACATCAGCTGATGTAAGAAGGGCTTTATAAATACATTTGATTTGATTTACTGTACAGCTTGTATCGTTGAGTGCGTAGAAGGGAAGAGATACGTCTGCATGAGTAGAAGGGTCATAGGTACCTGTTCCAGTGCACATACTCCAGGAGGGCAGGCGGTAGGGTGTGGTGAAGCTGTAGAACACACTGACATCCTGAGGGGTCAGGAACTCTACAAACTTAGCATTGTACACCATCTTCCCTGTGATGAGAGAGATAGCCACAGCAAAAATATCCTATTGGACAAAACAAAAACCTATTAAAGGAGAATCCATCAGAAAGGTATTAAAGTGGCCCTGATCAGGAAAACCAGAGCTGTCATCAGGAGAGAGTCAGTCAGAAAGGTATTAAAATGGCCCTGATCAGGAAAACCAGAGCTGTCATCAGGAGAGAGTGAGTCAGAAAGGTATTTAAATGGCCCTGATCAGGAAAACCAGAGCTGTCATCAGGAGAGAGTCAGTCAGAACGGTATTAAAATGGCCCTGATCAGGAAAACTAATTTTTAAAATTGGACCTTTATTTAACTAGGCAAGTCAGTTAAGAACAAATTCTTATTTACAATGATGGCCTAAAGGGGAACAGTGGGTTAACTGCCTTGTTCAGAGGCAGAATGACAGATTTTTATCTTGCCAGCTCGCAGATTCAATCCAGCAACCTTTCAGTAACTGGCCCAACACTCTAACCACTAGGCTACCTGCCGCCTCAATACACACACAGTCGAAGCCTCAGTCCACCCTTGAAGGCCAGGCCATYGAAGTCTAAGTGCCTTGGTCTTTCCAGTGTAGGAAAAGATGATGTATTGTATACTTATTCAAATTTTTCTTACCATTCCCTGCCCTTCTCCAACCAGACTAAGTCTCATACCAGTTCGATCCAGTTCAACCATTTCTAAAAGAGAGGTCCTAAAGGTGAGACAACAGCTATCCTGTTACATACATCTCTGTCGGCRAACTTTCGGCGCCGACAGAGATGGCCGCCTCGCTTCGCGTTCCTAGGAAACTATGCAGTATTTMGTTTTTTTWATGTGTTATTTCTTACATTGTTACCCCAGGTAATCTTAGATTTATTACATACAGTCGGGAGGAACTATTGGATATAAGAACAACGTCAACTCACCAATATTACGACCAGGAATACGACTTTCCCGAAGCGGATCCTCTGTTTTGCCCACCACCCAGGACAATGGACCGGATCCTAGCCGGCGACCCAAAACAACGATGCCGTAGAAGGGGCAGACGGAGCGGCCTTCTGGTCAGGCTCCGTAGACGGGCACATCGCGCACCACTCCCGAGCATACTACTCGCCAATGTCCAGTCTCTTGACAACAAGGTAGACAAAATCCGAGCAAGGGTTGCATTCAAGAGAGACATCAGAGACTGTAACGTTCTTTGTTTCACGGAAACATGGCTCACTCGAGACACGCTATCGGAGTCGGTACAGCCAGCTGGTTTCTTCACGCATCGCCCGACAGAAACAAACATCTTTCTGGTAAGAAGAAGGGCGGGGATGTATGCCTTATGATTAACGAGACGTGGTGTGATCATAACAACATACAGGAACTCAAGTCCTTCTGTTCACCTGACTTAGAATTCCTCACAATCAAAAGACGACCGCATTATCTACCTAGAGAATTCTCTTCGATCATAATCACAGTCGTGTATATTCCCCCCCAAGCAGACACATCGACGGCCCTGAAAAAACTTCATTTGACTCTATGTAAATTGGAAACCACATATCCTGAGGMTGCATTTATTGTAGCTGGGGGTTTTAACAAGGCTAATCTGAAAACAAGGCTCCATAAATTCTATCAGCATATCGATATATATCAGCATACCCAGGGCTGGCAAAACCCTAGATCATTGTTATTCTAACTTCTGCGATGCATATAAGGCCCTCCCYGCCTTCCTTTCGGAAAAGCTGACCACGATTACATTTTGTTGCTCCCAGCCTATAGACAGAAACTAAAACAGGAAGCTCCCGCGCTCAGGTCTGTTCAACGCTGGTCCGACCAATCGGATTCCACGCTTCAAGATTGCTTCGATCACGTGGACTGGGATATGTTCCRCACTGCACTACTGATTTCGTACCCACAGCGTCTATTACAACATTCCCAAACCAGAAACCGTGGATTGATGGCAGCATTCACGCAAAACTGAAAGCGCAAACCACTGCTTTTAATCAGGGCAAGGTGACCGGAAACATGACCGAATAAAAAACAGTGTAGCTATTCCCTCCGCAAGGCAATCAAACAAGCTAAGCGTCAGTATAGAGACAAAGTAGAGTCGCAATTCAACGGCTCAGACACGAGAGGTATGTGGCAGGGTCTACAGTCAATCATAGACTGTAAAAGGAAAACCAGCCCCATCGCAGATCAGGATGTCTTGCTCCCAGACAGACTAAABAACTTCTTTGCTCGCTTTGAGGAGAATACAGTGCCACTGACACGGCACGCTACCAAAACCTGCGGGCTCTCCTTCACTGCAGCAGACGTGAGTAAAACATTTAAACGTGTCAACCCTCACAAGGCTGCAGGCCCAGACGGCATCCCCAGCCGCGTCCTCAGAGCATGCGCAGACCAGCTGACTGGTGTGTTTACGGACATATCAATAATCCTTATCCCAGTCTGCTGTTCCCACTGCTTCAAGAGGGCCACCATTGTTCCTGTTCCCAAGAAAGCTAAGGTAACTGAGCTAAATGACTACCGCCCCGTAGCATCACTCCGTCATCATGAAGTGCTTTGAGAGACTAGTCAAGGACCATATCACCTCCACCCTACCTGACACTCTAGACCCACTCCAATTGCTTACCGCCCCAATAGGTCCACAGATGACACAATCGCAATCAGACTGGCCACTGCCTAACCCATCTGGACAAGAAGAATGTCTATGTGAGAATGCTGTTCATCGACTACAGCTCAGCATTTAACACTATAGTACCCTCTAAACTCGTCATCAAGCTCGAGACCCTGGGTCTCCGACCTCGCCCTGTGCAACTGGGTCCAGGACTTCCTGACGGGCTAGCCGTCAGGTGGTGAGGGTAGGTAACATCTCCACCCGCTGATCCTCAACACTGGGGCCACAAAGGGTGCATTCTCAGCCCTCTCCTGTACTCCCTGTTCACCCATGACTGGGTGGCCATGCACGCCTCCAACTCAATCATCAAGTTTGCAGATGACACTACAGTGGTAGGCTTGATTACCAACAATGACGAGATGGCCTACAGGGAGAGGTGAGGGCCCTCGGAGTGTGGTCAGGAAAATAACCTCACACCAACGTCAACAAAACAAAGGAGATGATCGTGGACTTCAGGAAACAGCAGACGGAGCACCCCCTATCCACATCGACGGGAGAGTAATGGAGAGGGTAGAAAGTTTTGAGTTCCTCGGCGTACACATCACGGACAAACTGAAAGGTCACCCACACAGACAGCGTGGTGAAGAAGCGCGCAGCAGCGTGAGTACAGGTGCATCAACCAGTACAGGTGTATCAAAGCAGGGACCGAGAGACTGAAAAACAGTATTACTCAAGGCCATCAGACTGTTCAACAGCATCACTAACATTGAGTGGCTGCTGCCAACATACTGACTCAACTCCAGTCACTTTAATATGGGAAAAGTATGTAATAAATGTATCACTAGCCACTTTAAACAATGCCACTCATATATGTTTACTACCCTACATTACTCATCTCATATGTACATACTGTACTCTATACCATCTCTACTGCATCTTGATGTAATAAATGTATCACTAGTCACTTTAAACAATGCCACTTTCATATGTTTACATACCCCACATGACTCATCTCATATGTATATACTGTACTCTATACCATCTACTGCATCTTGCCTATGCCGTTCTATACCATCACTCATTCATATATTTTTTTATGTACATATTCTTATTCATTCCTTTACACTTGTGTGTATAAGTAGTTGTTGTGAAATTGTTATGTTAGATTACTCATTGGATATTACTGCATTGTCGGAACTAGAAGCAACAAGCATTTCGCTACACTGCCATTAACATCTGCTAACCATGTTATGTGACAAATAACATTTGATTTGATTTACACACTAACACACACACACACATATTTCCGAGACTTCATTAAATGTGAAATATGACATAGCTAGCTGCATGTCAGAATGGTCTGACATTCAGTTATATTACCCACCCCTTACATTACATACATTAACCAGCTAGACATGAGCATACATACATGCCGCTATAGACAATAGACTTGAACCATTACAAAACAGAAAAACATAAAACACCTTCCAAAACACAATAACACAATCTGCTAGCTTGTACCACCACCACAGAAAACATTGAGCTAGGCTGAAACACCTGCATTTTGGAGCTGCCTTACTCAAGAAAGCAAAAAAGAGACCATGTTTGACTGYGGCTTTATTAASTCAATGAWTTMGATTWTTTTTTTTWYAYWKTKTKYRMAMWSWKATRTGWSACRYRTWWWMRCSMMAAWAWMAYRYRMAAMASRRRARMSCCCCCCCCMCCCATAAAAATGTGGGGCTCAAAATGACGGRTCGCCACTGCCTGTAACGGCTAATGGAGCATCATATTAGCCCGTTACAATCTGCTAGCTATAAATAGAGATGGTCCAAAACAACAGTCAGTGGTGAAATTACAAATTGAAAAAAAGTGTAAATTGTCACTAAAGTATTGATCAGACTACAATAAGTGATATAACTCAGATYACATTGCGCTTTAGTGGTCTATTGTTAGTTACTATTATTTAACAGAAGTGTTGCAATGAGATGTCCATGGTAGCCTACAATGAAAACAATATAAAAAAGCGCTTACTTTGAGGTTTCTAAATTAACCTAAATTGTTGAAAAGTTGATGGCCTACATACAGGGCCGGCCCTAGCTTCTTGGGGGCCGAAGTGAGATTTGGTTTGGAGGCCCCCCACTTCGAGGGTAAAACATTTTATTAGTCCCCATCTTCACTGTGAAGAGAAAATGTTGCAGTTATAAAGCAAGTTTGATGTAAATCTACATATTTTTCCATGCGGCGGAGAGAAACATTTCCAGTTTTACAGGCAATTTCCTGCAATTCTACATATCTTGTCATAGAGTCGAGATAATCTTTTGCAGTTTTTAAGCWAATTTCCTGCAATTCTACACATTTTGCATGACTTACGCCATGTTAATATGATATCTGAGTGAGAGAGACTAACAAAATCAATGGGGCCCCCCTAGAGGTCAGGGCCCCTGGGCACTTGCCTTTCGATGCCGGTCGATAATTCAACCATGATTAGATACGTTTAGATAGCTGGCTAGACTAACTTACCAATCTAAAAAATGTTAGCTGACATGGCTAATTGAGTGACTGTCAGTGACTGGATATAACAAGAGAAAAACTGCTGATGCACAATCAAATTGCACCTTGCACAATCAAATTGCACCTTGTACTATTCTAACTGTCAACAGTAAGTTGARACCCAGACTGAGTTCTTTATTAAAAAATGCACTGTTTATGTCACACAATACACACTCACACTATGACACATCCTTTTCGAGTGTCCTGTACCCAGAGACCGAGTGGACCTAGACCCCAGTGGGATTCCATAAGCAGGGTGAGAAGTGAGTCACTGCAGCAGAACAACTAGATGGTGGGTGTGTATCTCTTACCAGCAGTACTTAGTGATAGAACAGATTTATTTAACCAGAAATCCTCTCCATTTAAAGCACACCCCAATATTACTGTACAATGTATTCTATTTATCGTAGATCTGGGAGCATCTAACCATAGGAACATTTATGGAAAGATATGATYAAGCAATACATATCCATGCAATATGTTACATAAAATCAGTGGTTAAATTACACAGTGGAAAGAAAAAGTATGTGAACCCTTTGGAATTACCTGGATTTCTGCATAAATTGGTCATCACATTTGATCTGATCTTCATCTAAGTCACAACAATAGACAAACATAGTGTGCTTAAACTAATAAGACACAAATGATTGTATTTTCCCTGTTTATATTGAATACATAATTTAAACATTCACAGTGTAGGTTGGAAAAAGTATGTGAACCCCTAGGCTAATGACTTCTCCAAAAGCTAATTGGAGTCAGGAGTCAGCTAACCCTATAAAAAACACTCACAAAATTTGAGTTTGCTATTCACAAGAAGCATTGCCTGATGTGAAACCATTGCTCAAACAAAAGAGATCTCAGAAGACCTAGGATTAATAACTGTTGACTTGCATAAAGCTGGAAAGGGTTACAAAAGTACCTCTAAAAGCCTTGATGTTTCATCATCCACGGTAAGACAAATTGTCTATAAATGAAGAAAGTTCAACACTGTTGCTACTCTCCTAGGAGTGGGCATCCTGCAAAAGATGACTGTAAGAGCACAGTGCAGAATGCTCAATGAGGTTAAGAAGAATCCTAGAGTGTCACTAAAGACTTACAGAAATCTCTGGAACATGCTAACATCTCTGTTGACGAGTCTACGTACGTAAAACACTAAACAAGAATGGTGTTCATGGGAGGACACCACGGAAGAAGCCACCGCTGTCCAAAAGAGACATTGCTGCATGTCTGAAGTTTGCAAAAGTGCACCTGGATGTTCCAAAATATTCTGTGGAAAAATGAAACTACATTTGAGTTGTTTGGAAGGAACACACAAGACTATGTGTGGAGAAAAAAAAGACACAGCACATCAAAACCTCCTCCCAACTGTAAAGTATGGTGGAGGGAGCATCATGGTTTGGGGCTGCTTTGCTGCCTCAGGGCCTGGACAGCTTGCTATAATCGACGGAAAAATGTATTAAAGTTTATCAAGATATTTTGCAGGAGAATGTTAGGCTATTTGTCCGCCAATTGAAGCTCAACAGAAGTGTGGGTGATGCAACAGGACAACTACCCAAAACACAGAAGTAAATCAACAACAAGAATGGCTTCAACAGAAGAAAATACGCCTTCTGGAAAGGCCCGGTCAGAGGTCTGACCTCAACCCGATTGAGATGCTGTGGCATGACCTTGAGAGCAGTTCACACCAGACATCCCAAGACTATTGCTGAACTGAAACAGTTTTGTAAGAGGAACGGTCCAAAATTCCTCCTGACTGCTGTGCAGGTCTGATCTGCAACAGAAACCGTTTGGTTGAGGTTATTTGCTGCACCAAGCAGGGTACAACCAGTTATTAAATCCAAGGGTTCATGTACTTTTCCCACCCTGCACTGTGAATGTTTACACAGTCCGTTCAATAAAGACATGAAAACATATAATTGTTATGTGTTATTTACATTTAACTTCTGCTGCCGCTACGGATCCCTTTTACGGGATCATTTTCCTAAACAACCGCTGAATTGCAGGGGTGCAAAATATTACAAAAAATATTTATAATCATGCAATCACAAAGTGAAAATACCAAAACACAGCTTAGCTTGTTGTTAATCCACCTATTCGTGTCAATTTTGAAAATATGCTTTACAGCGAAAAGCAATCCAAGCTTTTGGTGAGTGATCAATCAATGCTAGAACAGCTAGCCCCAAATTAGCTGGTCACAAAAGTCAGGAAAGCAATACAAGTTAATCGCTTACCTTTGATAACTTCGGATGTTTTGCACTCACGAGACTCCCAGTTACACAATAAATGTTAGTTTTTCTTCGATAAATATTTACTTTTATAACAAAAAAACGCCATTTTGGGTTGCGCGTTATGTTCAGAAAACTACAGCCTCGTTCCGGTCCGAAAGGCAGAAGAAAATTCCCAAACGTATCAGATTCAAAAATATTACTAAAAAATATTTATAATCATGCAATACACAAGTGAAATAACACAAAACAAGTTTAGCTTGTTGTTAATCCACCTATCGTGTCAAGATTTTGAAAATATGCTTTCGTGCGAAAGCAGTCCAAGCTTTGTGAGTGTATCAATCAATGCTAGAGCAGTTAGCCTTATATTAGCTTGGTAGCGTTGGTCACGAAAGTCAGAAAAGCAATAAAATTAATCGCTTACCTTTTGATAACCTTCGGATGTTTGCACTCACGAGACTCCCAGTTACACAACAAATGTTCTTTTGTTCGATAAATATTATTTTTATAACAAAAAAAACGCCATTGGGTTTGCGCGTTATGTTCAGAAAACCAAAGCCTCGTTCCCGTTCGATGAAAATTCCACAAAAAGTATCCATAATGGTCGTAAAACATGTCAAATGTTTTTTTATAACTCAACCTCAGGTTGTTTTTTAACAAACATAATCGATAATATTTCAACCGGACCGTAACCTATTCTAATAAGAGAGAAAAAAGAAAATGGCAGAGCTACCTCTCGCGCGCAGGAACTAATCAGAGGACACCTGACTCGTTTTGAAAAATCTCTCGCTCATTTTTAAAAATAAAAGCCTGAAACTATGTCTAAAGCCTGGGCAGAGCCTGAGGAAGCCATTGGAAAAGGAATCTGGTTGATACTTCTTTAAATTGGAAGAAAGACGGCCAGGAAACACAGATAAAAAAAAAAAACTCACTTCCGGTTAGATTCTCAGGTTTTCGCCCTGCAGACATCATTTTGTTATACTCACAGACAAATCTTTGAACAGTTCTCGAAACTTTGGAGTGTTTTCTATCCTAATCTGTAAATTATATGCATATTCTAACGATCTGGACCTGAGAAATAGTCCATTTACCTTGGGAACGTTATTTAAAAAAAATTAAACAATCTGACCCCTAGCGTCAAGAGCACTGTGATTGTCTATTGTTGTGACCTAGATGAAGTCAGATAAAATCTTATGACCAATTTATGCAGAAATCCTGGGTAATTTCCAAAGGGTTCACCTACTTTTTCTTGCACTGTAATATACCCAACAAAAAAAATAAACGAACATGCATACAATTTCCAAAGATTTTAACTGAGTTACAGTTCATAAGAGAAATCAGTGAAATAAACTAATTAGGCCATAAGCTATGTATTTCACAACTGGGAATACAGAGATATGTATAAATTGGTCAATAAATACCTTTAAAAACTTCTTAAGGCTAGGGGGCAGTATTTTGACATCCAGGATGAAAAACGTGCCAAAGTAAACGGCCTGTTACTCAGGCCCAGAAGCTAGGATATGCATATAATTGGTAGATTTGATAGGAAACACTCTAACGTTTTCTAAAACTGTTACAATAATGTCTGTTGAGTATAACAGAACTGATTTGGCAGGCAAAAACCCAGAGGACAAAAACCATCCAGGGGGAAAAAAAAACTTTGGAGGTCATAGGATTTCCCAATGATTTTCTACGGGAAGCCCTATTTATGAGGAACCTGGTTGGCTTCCACTAGATGTCAACAGTCTTTATAAATTGTTCAATGTTTTTCTTTTGAGAAATGAAGAAGTAGGGCTATTCATTGTAAGTGTCCCTCCAGGTGGACTCTACTGTTTTGGTGCGCGTGAACTGGAACGCGCTTCACGTTGTTTTTATCCGKTATTAGAAACAGTTTAATACCGTATGAATTTTTATTGATCATTTACATTTTAGGATACCTGAGGTTGGATTAGGAACGTTGTTTGAAATGTTTGGACCAAGTTTAGAGGTAATTGATTAGATACTTTGTAGTCATGTTGGGCGAGTTGGAACCGGTGTATTTCTGAATCAAACGCGCCAAATAAATGGACATTTTGGGGATATAAAGAAGGAGTTTATCGAACAAAATGGCCATTCATTGTGTCAATGAGACATTTGGGATTTCAAAAAGAAGATCTTCAAAGGTAAGGCATTTATTATATGGCTATTTCTGACTTTTGTGTCGCACCTGCCTGGTTGAATKWTYTTTTTCATGTGTTTGTATGCGGGGCGCTGTCCTCAGATAACCGCATGGTSTGCTTTCGCCGTWAAGCCTTTTTGAAATCTGACACAGCGGCTGGATTAACAAGAAGTTAAGCTTTATTTTGATGTATTACACATATATTGTCGTGAATGTTGAATATTGATATTCCTGTAGTTTGAATTTGGCGCGCTGCCATTTCACTGGATGTTGTCAAATCGATCCCGCTATAGGGATTGGCGCGTGAAGGGATCCATAAGAGGTTATTAAAAAGGAATGCATGGATCAGAAAACCAGTCAGTATCTTGTGTGACCACATTTGCCTCATGCAGGGTGACGCATCTCCTTCACAGAGTTGATCAGGCTGTTGATTGTGGAATGTTCTCCCACTCCTCTCCAATGGCTTTCTGAAGTTGCTGGATATTGACGGGAACTGAAACACGCTGTTGTACATGTCAATCCAGAGCATTCCAAGCAGCTCAATGGGTGACATGTCTGGTGAGTATGCARGCCATGGAAGAACTGGAACATTTTCATCTCCCAGGAATTGTGTACAGATCCTTGCTGAAACATGAGRGGATGGCGGCGGATAAAAGGCACGACAATGGGCCTCAGGATCTCATCATGGTATCTCCGTGCATTCAAATTGCCATTGTGCAATTGTTTTCATTGTCCGTAGTTTATGCCTGCCCATACCATAACCCCACCATGACGCACTGTTCACAATGTTGACATCAGCACCGCTTGCCCACGTGAACTACTTGTTGTACGTATCAAATCAAACTATTTGTCACATGYGCCAAATACAACAAGTGTAGACCTTACCGTGATATGCTTACTTACAAGCCCTTTACCAACAGTGCAGTTCAAGAAGAGTTAAGAAAATATTTACCAAATAAATGGAAGTAAAAAAATAATAAAAAGTCTCACAATAAAATAACAATAACGAGGCTATATACAGGGGGTACCGGTACCGAGTCAGTGTTCGGGGGTACAGGTTAGTTGAGGTAATTTATACATGTAGTGTGGCATACAGCAGGTCAGCCACCAGGGGGAGACTCGTCGAGGCCTGGTGACAGACGGAGTATACATCATGAGGCGATGGCTCCATCTGTTGGACATGCCAGGTCTCGACGGACCCCCGACGGGGGGGGTTGTCAATGTAAATAGTCCGGTGGCCATTTGATTCATTGTTCATCAGTCTTATGGCTTCGGGGTAGAAGTTTTTAAGGAGCCTTTTAGTCCTAGACTTGGAGCTCCAGTAACGCTTGCCATGCGATAGCAGAGATAACAGTCTGACTTGGGTGACTGGATGTACTGACATGTACAATTGAAGTGGGAAGTTTACATACACCTTAGCCAAATACATTTAAACTGTTTTTCACAATTCCTGACATTTAATCCGAGTAAAAATAACCTGTTTTAGGTCAGTTAGGATCACCACTTTATTTTAAGAATGTGAAATGTTAGAATAWTAGAGAATKATTTATTTCAGCTTTTATTTCTTTAATCACATTCCCAGTGGGTCAGAAGTGTACAGATCCTTGTATACACTCAATTAGTATTTGGGAGCATTGCCTTAAAATTGTTTAACTTGGGTCAAAAAGAGATACCCTCTCGCGCGCAGGAACTAATCAGAGGACACCTGACCTGTTTTGAATAAAATTCTCCGCTCATTTTTAAAAATAAAAAGCCTGAATACTATGTCTAAAAGCCTGGGCAGGAGCCCTGAAGGAAGCCATTGGAAAGGAATCTGGTTGATACTTCTTTAATATTGGAAGAAAAGACGGCCAGGAAACACAGATAAAAAAAAAAAAACATCACTTCCGGTTTAGATTCTCAGGTTTTCGCCTGGCAGAATCAGTTTGTGTTATACTCACAGACAATATTTGAACAGTTCCTGAAACTTTGGAGTGTTTCATCCTAATCCTGTAAATTATATTGCCATATTTCTAACGATCTGGACCTGAGAAATAGTCCATTTACCTTTGGGAACGTTAATTTAAAAAAATTAAACAAATCTGACCCTAGCCGTCAAAGAGCAAACTGTGATTGTCTATTGTTGTGACCTAGGATGAAGCTCAGATAAAATCTTATGACCAATTTATGCAAAATACCTGGGTAATTTCCAAAGGGTTCACGCTACTTTTTCTTGCACTGTAATATACCCAACAAAAATAATAAACGAACATGCATACAATTTCCAGAAGATTTGACTGAGTTACAGTTCATAAAGAGGAAATCAGTGAAAATAAACTATTAGGGCCCTATAAGCCTATGGACTTTCACAACTGGGAATACAAGATTATGTATAATTGGTCATAAATACCTTTAAAAACTTCTTAAGGCCTAGGGGGCAGTATTTTTGACATCCGGATGAAAAACGTGCCCAAAGTAAACGGCCTGTTTTACTCAGGCCGCAGGAAGCTAGGATATGCATATAATTGGTAAGATTGATAGGAAACACTCTAAACGTTTCTAAAACTGTTACATAAGTCTGTGAGTATAACAGAACTGATTTGGCAGGCAAAAACCCAGAGGACAAAAACCATCCAGGGGGAAAAAACAAACTTGAGGTCATAGGAATTTCCCAATGATTTTCATACGGAAGCCCTATTTATGAGGAAACCCTGGTTGGCTTCCACTAGATAGTCAACATCTTTAATAAAATTGTTCAATGTTTTCTTTTGAGAAATGAAAGAAGTAGGGCTATTCATTGTAAGTGTTCCGCTCGCAGGTGGACTCTTACTGTTTTGGTGCGCGTGAACTGGAACGCGCTTCCCGTTGTTTTTATCCAGGTATTAAGAAACCAGGTTAAATACCGTATGATTTTTTATTGATCATTTACATTTTAAGGATACCTGAGGTTGGATTAGGACGTTGTTTGAAATGTTTGGCAAGTTAGAGGTAATTGATTAGATACTTTGTAAGTCAGTGGGCGAGTTTGGAACCGGTTATTTTCTGAGAATCAAACGGCCAAATAAATGGACATTTTGGGGATATAAAGAAGGATGTTTATCGAACAAAATGGGCCATTCACATTGTGTCAAATGAGACATTTGGGATTTCAAAAAGAAGATCTCAAAGGTAAGGCATTTATTATATGGCTATTTCTGACTTTTGTGTCGCACCTGCCTCGGTTGAATGATTTTTTTTTCATGTGTTTGTAATGCGGGGCGCTGTCCTCGCAAGTAACCACCGCATGTGTGTCTTTCGCCGTTAAAGTCCTTTTGAAATCGACACAACCGGCGGCTGGATTACAAGAAGTTAAGCTTATTTTGATGTATTACACATATTTTGTCGTGAATGTTGAATATTGATATTCCCTGTAGTTTGAATTTTGGCGCGCTGGCATTTCCACGTGGATGTTGTCAAATCGATCCCGTATAGGGATTGGCGCGTGACAGGGATTCCCATAAGAGGTTAATTAAAAAGGAATGCAATGGATCAGAAAACCAGTCAGTCATCTTGTGTGACCACATTTGCCGTCACTGCAGGTGACAATCTCCTTCAACAGAGTTTGATCCAGCGCTGTTGATTGTGGAAATGTTCTCCACTCCTCTCCAATGGCTTTCTGAAAGTTGCTGGATATTGACGGGAATGAAACACGACCTGTTGTACATGTCAATCCAGAGCATTCCAAGCAGCTCAATGGGTGACAATGTCTTGGTGAGTATGCAGAGCCATGGAAGAACTGGAACATTACTTCATCATCACCAGGAAATTGTGTACAGATCCTTGCCTGAAACATGAGGGAATGGCAGGCGGAAAAAAAAATAAAAGGCACGACATGGGCCTCAGGATCCTCATCAGTATTCCGTGCATTCAAATTGCCTTGTGCAATTGGTTTCATTGTCCGTAGTTTATGCCTGCCCATCACCAATAACCCCACATGACGCACCTGTTTCACAAATGTTTGAACATCAGCATCCCGTTGCCCACGTGAACTACTTGTTGTACGTATCAAATCAACTATTTGTCAACAGTGCGCCAAATAACAACAAGGTGTAGACCTTACCCGTGGGGATATGCCTTAAACTTACAAAGCCCTTTACCAACAGTGGCATGTTCAAGAAGAGTTAAGAAAATATTTACCAAATAAATGAGTAAAAATATATAAAAAGTCTCACAATAAAATAAACATAACGAGGCTATATACAAGGGGGTACCGGTACCGAGTAGTTGGTCGGGGGTACAGGTTAGTTGAGGTAATTTAATCATGTAGTGTCGGCATACAGCAGGTAGCCACCAGGGGAGACCGTCCCGAGGCCTGGTGACAGACGGAGTATACATCATGAGGCGATGGCTCCATCTGTTGGACATGCCCAGGTCTCGACGGACCCACCGACGGGGGGGCTCGACAGGGGGGGGGGGGGGGGGGGGGGTTGTCAATGTAAATAGTCCGGTGGCCATTTGATTCATTGTTCATCAGTCTTATGGCTTCGGGTAAAAGTTTTTAAGGAGCCTTTTAGTCCTAGACTTGGAGCTCCAGTAACGCTTGCCATGCGATAGCAGAGATAACAGTCTGACTTGGGTGACTGGATGTACTGACATGTACAATTGAAGTGGGAAGTTTACATACACCTTAGCCAAATCACATTTAAACTGTTTTTTCACAATTCCTGACATTTAAATCCGAGTAAAAAATAACCTGTTTTAGGTCAGTTAGGAATCAACCACTTTATTTTAAGAATGTGAAATGTTAGAATATAGAGAATTATTTATTTTCAGCTTTTATTCTTTAATCACATTCCCAGTGGGTCAGAAGTGTAACAGATCCTTGTATACACTCAATTAGTTATTTGGGAGCATTGCTAAAATTGTTTAACTTGGGTCAAAACATTCCAGGTAGCCTTCCACAAGCTCCCACAATAAGGTGCGTTGAATTGTTTGGCCCATTTCCTACTGACAGAGCTGGCGTGTAACGCAGTCAGCTTTGTAAGCCTCTCTTGCTCGCACACGGCTTTTCAGTTCTGCCACAAATGTTCTGTAGATTGAGGTCAAGGGGCACTGTTGTGATGGCCTCGCCCAATGACATTGACATTTGTTGTCTGTTAAAGCCATTTTTGCCACCCATTTTGGTAGGTCATTGCGTTGGGGTCATTGGCCATTTGGAAGGAACCATTTTGCGATCCCAACGCTTCAACTTTCCCCTGACTGTGATGTCATGTTGCTTCAATAATAGCCACATATATTTTCATCCCTCATGAGCACCTCTATTGTGAATGCACCAGTCCCTCCTGCAGCAAGGCACCCCCAAACTGATGCTGCCACCCCCATCATCACAGTGTTGATGGTGTTCTTTGCAGCTTGCAAGCGTCCCCCTTTTTCCTCCAAACATAACAAACAGTTCTATTTTTGTTTCATCAGACCAGAGGACATTTCTCCAAAAGTATGATGTTTGTCCATGTGCAGTTGCAAACTGTAGTCTGGCTTTTTTATGGCGTTTTAAAGCAGTAGCTTCTGCCTTGCTGAGTGGCCTTTCAGGTTATGTAGATATAGGACTCGTTTAACTGTGGATATAGATACTTTTGTACCGGTTTCCTCCAGCATCTTCACAGGGTCCTTTGCTGTTGTTCTGGGATTGATTTGCACTTTTCGCACCAAAGTACGTTCATCTCTAGGAGACAGAACGCGTCTCCTTCCTGAGGAGTATGACGGCTGCGTGGTCCCATGGGTGTTTATACTTGCGTACTATTGTTTGTATAAATGAACGTGGTACGTCAGGCGCTTGGAAATTGCTCCCAAGGAAGACCAGACTTGTGGAGGTCTACACTTTTTTTCCTGAGGTCTTGGCTGATTTCTTTTGATTTTCCCATGATGTCAAGCAAAGCGGCACTGAGTTTGAAGGTAGGCCTTGAAATACATCCACAGGTACACCTCCAATTGACTCAAATGATGTCAATTAGCCTATCAGAAGCTTCTAAAGCCATGACATAATTTTCTGGAATGTTCCAAGCTGTTTAAAGGCAGTCAACTGAGTGTATGTAAACTTCTGACCCACTGGAATTGTGATACAGTGAATTATAAGTGAAATAATCTGTCTGTAAACAATTGT
>NC_036862.1:35064444-35093601 GCF_002910315.2 Salvelinus sp. IW2-2015
AATTCAGTAAGCCTTCCACAAGCTTCCACAATAAGTTGGTTTGGAAAAATTACTTGTGTCATGCACAAAGTAGATGTCCTAACCGACTTGCCAAAACTATAGTTTGTTAACAAGAAATTTGTGGAGTGGTTGAAAAACTAGTTTTAATGACTCCAACCTAAGTGTATGTAAACTTCCGACTTCAACTGTATGTGTAACTGATAGATACACACACACACACACACACACACTACATGTTTTAAAAAATATGTCAATTGTAAAGTATTTTTTCTGCAATGTATTTTTCGTTATGTGTCGGACCCCAGTAAGACTAGTTGTCGACATTGGCGTCGGCTAATGGGGATTCTAATTAGTCAAAACAAATCACATCACAAAACCATACACATGGTCTGTGGTTGTGAAGCCGGTTGGACGTACTGACAAATTCTCTAAAACGTTGAGGTGGCTTATGGTAGAGAAATGAACATTTAATTCTCTGGCAACAGCACCGATGGACATTCCTGCAGTCAGCATGCCAACTGCACGCTCCCTGAAAACTTGAAACATCTGTGGCATTGTGTTGTGTGACAAAAAAAKGCACATAGTGGCCTTTTATTGCCCCGAGCACAAGGTGCACCTGTGTAATGATCGTGCTTTTTAATCAGCTTCTTGATATACCACACCTGTCAGGTGGATGGATTACTTTGTCAAAGGAGAAATGCTCATTAACAGGGACGTAAACAAATTTGAGTACGTAACATTTCTGGTAACTTTTATTTCAGCTCATGAAACCATCACTTTACATTTTGTGGTTATATTTTGTTCAGTGTGGTTGCACAATCGATCCAATTCTGCATAACTGCAGGCTTCCGAGGTATCCTTGATTAATGGACTTCTGATTGATTAGTCCATGACTGGAGCCGCAGGTGTCAACCATGCCCAGGTATAAAGGTAACAGTGAAGAGAGCATTAATCAGGTGAACATGTTGATATGTTTTTAACATGCGTATAGATGTGTAATGTATGATTTATGAATATGCATATAGATTWGCCATGATGTGAATTGATGTCTGAAAAATTTGCTAGTCTAATCTATTCCGTTACTGGGAGAGGCCTAAATAAGTACCATGGCTCCCTCTGCTGGTCTTTCCTGGAAGTCATAACAATATTTTGTAATACATTTTATGTAACTAGGCAAGTCAATTATTTACAATGACGGCATACCCCGGCCGAACCCCGGACAATGCTGAGCCAATTGTGCGCCGCCCTATGGGACTCCCAATCACAACTGACTGCTTTCAACCGAAATGTGTCTACTGCATTTAACAAACCTCCTCTGAATCAGGAAGGTGCGGGGGCTGCCTTAATTGACATCCACATCATCCGTGCCTGGGGAGCAATTGTTGTTAGGGATTAACTGCCTTGCTCAAGGGCAGAACGACAGATTTTGACCTTGGCGGCTCAGGGACTCAWTTCAGCAAACTTCCRGTTACTGGCCCAATGCTCCTACCCGCCAGGCTACCTGCCGCCCAATAGACAATAATCACATTTATTTATRAAGCCCTTTTTACATCAGATGTCACAAAGTGCTWTACAGAAACCCAGACTAAAACCCCAAACAGCAAGCAATGTAGACRCACGGTTGCTAGAAAAAAAACTCCCTAGWAAGGCAGGAACCTAGTAAGAAACCTGTGCCAGTTGGAGATGATCATTTAAGGCCTGATTGTTCTTCAAGATGTCGTTCATAGATGACCAGCAGGGTCAAATAATAATCACAGTGTAGATGTCAGTTTCCTTTTCATAGCTTTCATAGCYGAGCATTCAGAGGTCGAGACAGCAGGTGCGGGACAAGGTAGCACGTCCGGTGAACAGGTCAGGGTTCCCTAGCCGCAGGCAGAACAGTTGAAACTGGAGCAGCAGCACAACCAGGTTGAATAAGGACAGYCTGGAGTCACCAGGCCAGGTAGTCCTGAGGCATGATCTTAGGGCTCAGGTCCTCCGGGAGGGAGAATTAGAGGGAGCATACTTAAATTCACACAGGACACCAGATATAACAGACCCCCGGCACATTGTCTCTATGCTGCAATAGTCTGAGAGGGGTGGGTCGGGGGATGCAGTTCTATTCAGGTACCCTTCATTTTATAATACCTCAACTTGCACATGTATCAACAACACATTGAATGTAGGGCTATTTTTGAACACTAGATCAAAGCTCCGACAGATATTCCAAATGAATGCAAATCCTATTTTATTTGTCACATGCTTTATAAACAACAGGTGTAGACTAACAGTTATTCATTTATTTATTTAACTAGACAAGYCAGTTAAGAACAAATTCTTATTTACAATGATGGCCTACTGGGGAACAGTGGCTTAACTGCCTTGTTCAGAGACAGAATGACAGGTTTTTACCTTGTCAGCTCTGGGATTCGATCTAGCAACCTTTCGGTTACTGGCCCAACGCTCTAACCACTAGSCTACCTGCTTCCCCATAAAYAGCKAAATGCTTACTTACGTGTCCTTTTCCAACAATGCAGAGTTAAAGATAAAACATGTAATAAAAACTGTAAGTACTGACACGAGGAATAAATACACAGCGAATAATAATAAAGTGTAAAAAAATAACCAGTACCTAGTCAATGTGCAGCTACAGTTGAAGTCGGAAGTTTACATACACTTAGGTTAGAGTCATTAAAACTAGTTTTTCAACCACTACACAAATTTCTTATTAATAAACTATAGTTTTGGCAAGTCAGTTAGGACATCTACTTTGTGCATGACACAAGTAATTTTTCCAACAATTGTTTACAGACAGATTATTTCACTGTATCACAATTCCAGTGGGTCAGAGTTTACATACACTAAGTTGACTGTTTATTTAAACAGCTTGGAAAATTCCAGAAAATGATGTCATGGCTTTAGAAGCTCCTGATAGGCTAATTGACATCATTTTAGTCAATTGGAGGTGTACCTGTGGATATATTTCAAGGCCTACCTTCAAACTCAGTGCCTCTTTGCTTGACATCATGGGAAAATCAAAAGAAATCAGCCAAGACCTCAGGAAAAAAGTGTAGACCTCCACAAGTCTGGTTCATCCTTGGGAGCAATTTCCAAGCGCCTGACGTACCACGTTCATCTGTACAAACAATAGTACGCAAGTATAAACACCATGGGACCACGCAGCCGTCATACCACTCAGGAAGGAGACACATTCTGTCTCCTAGAGATGAACGTACTTTGGTGCGAAAAGTGCAAATCAATCCCTAGACCAACAGCAAAGAACCTTGTGAAGATGCTGGAGGAATCAGTACAAAAGTATCTTATATCCACAGTTAAACGAGTCCTATATCGACATAAACCTGAAAGGCCGCTCAGCAAGGCAGAAGCTACTGCTCCAAAACCGCCATAAAAAGCCAGACTACAGTTTGCAACTGCACATGGGACAAAGATCATACTTTTTGGAGGAAATGTCCTCTGGTCTGATGAAACAAAAAATATAAACTGTTTGGCCATAATGACCATCGTTATGTTTGGAGGAAAAAGGGGAGGCTGCAAGCCGAAAAACACATCCCAACCGTGAAGCATGGGGGTGGCAGCATCATGGTGTGGGGGTGCCTTGCTGTAGGAGGGACTGGTGCACTTCACAAAAGAGATGGCATCATGAGGGAGGAAAATTATGTGGATATATTGAAAGCAACATCTCAAGACATCAGTCAGGAAGTTAAAGCTTGGTCGCAAATGTGTCTTCCAAATGGACAATGACCCCAAGCATAATACCAAAGTTGGGGCAAAATGGCTTAAAGACAACAAAGTCAAGGTATTGGAGTGGCCATCACAAAGCCCTGACCTCAATCCTATAGAACATTTGTGGGCAGAACTGAAAAAGCGTGTGCGAGCAAGGAGGCCTACAAAGCTGACTCAGTTACACCAGCTCTGTCAGTAGGGATGGGCCAAAATTCACCCAACTTATTGTGGGAAGCTTGTGGAAGGCTACCTGAAACGTTTGACACAAGTTAAACAATTTTAAGGCAATGCTCCCGAATCTAATTGAGTGTATGTAAACTTCTGACCCACTGGGATGTGATGAAAGAAATAAAAGCTGAAATAAATCATTCTTTCTTCTATTATTCTAACATTTCACATTCTTAAAATAAAAGTGGTTATCCTAACTGATCTAGACAGGGAGTTTTTACTCGGATTAAAATATCAGGAATTGTGAAAACTGAATTTAAATGTATTTGGCTAAGGTGTATGTAAACTTCCGACTCCAACTGTATGTACATATAGGTAGGAGTAACGTTACTAGGGAACAGGATAGATAAGACAGTAGCAGCAGCTTATGGGTGAGTGTGAAAAGTGTTGAGTGGCATCAGAATGCATGTGCGCGAGTGTTGTGTGTGTGTGGGTGGGCGTATGTAGTGTGTCTGTGTTGGGGTGCAAGTATGTGTGAGGTGTGGGTAGAGTCCAGTGTATGTGCATAGTCAGTGCCAGAAAAGGGTCAATGCAGGTAGTCATTTGATTAGCTATTTAGCAGTCRTGTTTAGCTTGGGGTTTGAAGCTGTTCAGGGCCTTGGTCTTCCTTTCTTTTTGATGTTCAGGGTCCTGTTGGTTCTAGACTTGGTGCACTGGCACCGCATGCTGTGCGGTAGCAGAGAGAACAGTCTATTGCTTGGGTGGCTGGAGTCTTCGACAATTGTTTGGACCTTCCTCTGACTGCCTGGTATAGAGGTCTTGGATGGCAKGGAGCTCGGCCCCAGTGACATACTGGGCCATACTCACCATCTGTAGTGTCTGGCGGTCGGATGCCTTGCAGTACCAAGCGGTGATGCAGCCTGTGAAGATGCTTTAAATGGTGTAGCTGTAGAACCTTTTGAGGATCTGAGGGCCCCATGCCAATTCTTTGCAGCTGCCTGAGGGGGAAGAGGCGCTGTCGTGTCCTCTTCACAACTGTGTGGGTGTGTGTGGACCATGTTAGTTCCTCAGTGATGTGGACACCAAGGAACTTTAAGCTCTYAAACYGCTCCAMTAGAGCCCYATGTGGATGGGGGCGTGCTCACCCCTTGGTTTCCTGTAGTCCACGATCAGCTCCTTCGTCTTGATGACAATGAGTGAAGAGGTTGTTGTCCAGGCACCACACTGCCAGGTCTCTGACCTCCTCMCTATAGGCTATCATAGACCATAACAGACACATTGCACACAGATCTACAGAAGGCAGGAAACCCMTCAATATCACACAGGCCTCCTACGTACCCAGGAGACCAAGATCGAGGGCTCTAACCMYATTACCATTCAATGGTGGTGGACATTGMAAAATAAATTGGTGTCAAGCGTGAGTCACTGGCCAAACGCCACAAATACACATCTCATGGCTTGTGATTATTAGACACCCAGGATCTGCTACTCTGGCTTGTTACATTCACTAATGTTAGGGTTTAAGGCTGTCAATGACCTGGTTTGGTATTCACAGACATCAACACGGTCTGCTTGGACTAATTCATTCATTCACCTGATTTTCAACTTTGAACGAGGGAAGGATATATATGAGAAAGGTAGACAGGCCCTCTGAAGACATCTGTGTGATGTGGAAAATGGTCTTATACAGGACTTAGGGCCGTCAACAACTTGTTTGGCCTTCACTGACGTCAAGAGTGACCTACAGCTGTGTTATGACGGTGAATACATTACTGAGGAAGATTCAAACAGAGCGAATGGGTTCAACTGGGGTCTTCGTCATCATTGCCACTGGAAACACAAAGAGCAAAAGAAAAGACTAGTTATTTCAACTGCAGATAGAGAATAGGGGACAAACACAAAATACTTGTTGTGTGGGAAGAAAATTGAATAGGGGAGGGAGGGGCAATTCCCCGTTTGAATTCAGAGTTCTTGAAGTAAACAACTATTACCCAAGCTAGATTGCTGGGGAAATAAAATGGTAATCATTGCATAAATGCTCCATAATTAGCCATTGCAGTCAAAGACGACAGAACATGTAGTAGTTGAGTCAATGAGTGTTGCTGACTTGGAACAAGCGGGTACTGTATGTAATTATATCACTTCCTTTTCACACTTTTTCAAACAAGCTTGTGTGTCACCCAATCAAACAAGCTTGTGTTCACCCAATCAAACAAGCCTGAGTTCACCCAATCAAACAAGCCCGTGTTCACCCAATCAAACAAGCCTGTGTTCACCCAATCAAACAAGCCTGTGTTCACCCAATCAAACAAGCCTGTGTTCAACTGGACAGCTCGCAGACAAACAACAACCTATCAATCATGATATTTGCAGGTATTAACAGCTACATAGCACTGTGACCTGCCATCTCCAAATTGTTAGCTGTTGACCCACAACCAAGTTCTATTCAGGATCCATATTCTGGCAATAAGGGTTATTGGCTRCTCCACCATGTACGGCATTACCAYATGACATCAGCAAAGAGGCATGTTGGTCCCCTCCAGCAGAGCAGAGATGGGCCCCGCAGTGGGCCTTCCTCCCCTCCCTCCCTCACACAACCACAGTGGAAAGAATGGAGGATCTCTGGGCCTGGAATCAATCTGCATTCATCACAGTATCCCAGGCACAGGGACCAAATCTGTGCTGGTCATTGTGCCCAGCAAAGTTGTTCAGGAAATATACTACATCTTATTCACAGACACGCTGGCACTGCAGTGATTGAACGGGCACACACACCCAAACACACACAAAAATGTATTACAAAAGGAAAATCCAGTTARATGGAAAATAACTTTAATAAAACTCATATGAAAACAAAAAACAGCAAAACAATAAAAGGCTGTACATTTGACAATATTCAGTGTCTGAGAGACTTAAGAAGGCTAGCGGTGAGAAATACAGCAGCAATACACATTGACCCACAGTGACAACCATTATAGCCTCAGGCATTAGRGCCCAAGGGTTCATTTACATAATATACATGTAGACTCCTATACGGATATTGCACAAAATCAAAACAGAGAGCACCTCATGACAAAACCAGGAAGTAGCTTTGAATCGCAGTGTTACGCCCTCTGCTGGCAAACCCCTTCCATAGGTCTTAAACTCCGCCCAATTTGGCTGATCTAAAAAACAAATACACTGAAAAAGAAAGCGACACATTTTGCACACAAACACTCCATTTCTGAACAGATTCTTTAAAACACAGTAAAAACAAACCTAAATCAACTTAAGGTTTTCTTTGTTTTGTTCCTAAAAGGCATTTTAGTAACATGCTTTGTTTATTCATTGTGGTTGTTGTCATGTGAGCAGTTTGGTGCTTTGAAAGACTAGATCTGACATCTGTAGGCAAGTCTATGTCTAAGACAGAATCTCCATGGGGTTGTGATAATACCTCCATGGGGTCGTGATAATACCTCTATGGGGTAGTGTGGTGATGACTCACCCTTTGTGCCTGTTCTGTTTGTCCAACAACAACCATCATTTGATAAAATGGAACACAGGAATGTTACATCCACATTCCAAAGCAGGAACACAAAATTAAGTTCTAGAAACATTTTAAGCTCTCTCTTCCTCGTATTTCAAATGGTTCCAGTATTTGATGGTCTAATTCACCCAATTTCTCAAAGGCTGAAGCTGCGTGACCGAATTGAACTGCCCCACTGGACGCCTCTTCTCTAGAGCTAAACCACCAAATCAATGTTAACTCGAATGTTAACTCATCAAATGTTTTCCTACAGTTTGTTTTACTCCAAGTAGGATAACAGCCTTCATGAGAAATACTATAATATTGGTAACCATCTGGATGTCACTGGGAGAGTCTATTCAGTGTGGAGAGCATGCACGGCAAGTCTGTGTTTCCCAACCCCGGGACACAGTGTCCTTTGCCCCAGCTTGTTGAGCACTGCTTTTCCAAAGTTGTGCTAACGTTAGTGAGGGAAATAGCTAGCTACTAGGAGGGGAAAGCGGCAGCGGCGTGTGGAAAGTTATTGTTTATCTATCGGGAAGATGCATCCAGAAAATTTGGCCATGCAGCGTGTCTCTCTCTGTGTGTGTGTGTGTGTGTGTAATATATATATATATATAAATAAAAAGTCGTCTGGCACATATACATCTCCTAAAGAATAACATCTTAAAATGGCAATAAAAAAAAAACATTTAAAAAACTAAACAAATACAATCTTCTCGCAGTTTTTAGGCATACTTTCGAGATGAACTGGAGGCCTCGCGAGGAAAAGTCCAATAAAATGCACTTCCTCTGGCTATGTGCACGTTTTGACGTCGTTTTAAGACACGGGTGTGAGGCCTTGAGTGGGTGTGGTCAACCCTGACCTCTCCCTTTAGTTCAACACAAGGCAGATCAGAAGTCTTGCTAATAGGTGGGTGAAACCACCGTCCCCTTCCTTCCTCATTGGTTCAGTCTAGTCCAGTCTCTAAGGGGGCAGTCCATTCACAACTCAGAAGGGGGGCTCTGACTCTCACTGAGCAGTGMAAAACTCGCAACCACATTACCCACAAATATGTCACATGATCAGGGAGAGGCAATGGGACTGCTGGACTGGCTGGAGGCACACAGCAGCTTCAAAAGCCAGAGGAAAGGCAAAGGGAGGGGGATTTAAGCCTGTAAGAGCATGTGTGTTTAAGATGGTCTTCTAGATTCCCTTCTTTGCGGCCCAGTCCTGTCTGGTCTTCACCCCTTAGCAACACATAACCCTCCACTGTCACTGTTGTCCCAGCACTGGATAGACCTCAGACCCTCCTGACCTTTAACCTTTCACCCTCCAGCTCCAGGATGTGCGACTGTCTGTTCTAGGAGCGGTTGTCTTTGACCACGTTGTGGGCCATCCAGTTGACTTTGGTGGTCCAGCTCTCTCTCAGCGCCTCGTCAAACTTCTGGCGGAAGTGTTTCAGTGCCTCGTCGTCGGTCTTCCCCAGGGCCAGAGAGTCCTACAGGGGAGAAGGGGAGGGAGGAAGASCCTTAACTACTCTTATTGCAACATAACATACATTACTTTGGACACTAAATTTCTGTAGCACATGTAAACTGTAGCCCATGTGAAGCGGCCAACTATATACTGCATGTGTCTGTGTGTGTGTGTTCGTGCGTGCGTCTTACCTTTAGGTACTGTATATCCTTGACGGAGGTGAGCTCGGGCAGTCCAGCAGTCAGCATGAGGGCAAACAGGGTGATGAAGAGGTTCCCATTCCGCCTCAGAATCAGGTAGGCTTGTTCACAGTAATTACGGAAACTAGGCACAACACACACATTCTGTTCACTATACATTCACTCAACTAGCACATAGATAAATGATAAAACTAGGCAATAGATAGTATTCCCGGCCTGGATCATCTGAGTAGTGAAAGGGGACAGAAGCTCACCTGCCAAACTTCTCAGTGTTGCCCGTCTTTCCCTGTTGGATGACGTGGATGAAGTCATGGGTCAGGATGAAGGGGACRCGTTCCCTCTTGATGCCAAACTTGGACTTGAAGTTCCCCAGGATATGCCCAAAGTCTATGTGGAAGAGCTGAGAGACACACAGGATGGAAGAACTTGACCATARAGGAACCTCTGTGATTTAGCCTGTCGTACAGGGGAGCACCTCTACCCACCTGTCCAGTGCTGCGGACCATGATGTTGTCACTGTGACGGTCACCGATCCCCAGGACGTAGGTGGCCACGCAGTAGCCTGCACATGACAGGGTGAACTCCTCGATCGCCTTCTCCAGAGCATCTCTGCATAGTACACAAACACAAAACAAAGTTTTACTAAATTATCATAAATAAAAAACATTTACATAAGTATTCAGACCCTTTACTCAGTACTTTGTTGAAGCACCTTTAGCAGCGATTTCAGCCTCAAGTCTTCTTGGGTATGACGCTACAAGCTTGGCACACATGTACAGTATTTGTGGAGTTTCTCCMATTCTTCTCTGCAGATCCTCTCAAGCACTCAGGTTGGATGTGGAGCGTTGCTGCACAGCTATTTTCAGGTCTCTCCAGAGATGTTTGATCAGGTTTAAATCCTGGCTCTGGCTGAGCCACTCAAGGACATTCAGAGACTTGTCCCGAAGCCACTCTTGTGTTGTCTTGGCTGTGTGCTTAGGGTTGTTGTCCTGTTGGAAGGTGAACCATCGCCCCCAGTCTGAGGTCCTGAAAGCTCTGGAGCCTCAATCCTGACTAGTCTCCCAGTCCCTGCTGCTGAAAAACATCCCCACAACATGATGCTGCCACCACCATGCTTCACCGTAGGGATGGTGCCGGGTTTCCTCCAGACGTGACGCTTTGCATTCAGGCCAAAKAGTTCAATCTTGGTTTYATCAGACTRGATAATCTTATTTCTCATTGTCTGAGTCCTTTAGGTGCCTTTAGGGAAACTCCAAGCAGGCTGTCATGTGCCTTTTACTGAGGAGTGGCTTCCGTCTGGCCACTCTACCATATAGGCCTGATTGGTGGAGTACTGCAGAGATGGTTGTCCTTCTAGAAGGTTCTTCCATCTCCACAGAGAAACTCTGGAGCTCTGACCAGAGTGACCATTGGGTTCTTGGTCACCTCCCTGACCAAGACCCTTCTCCCCCGATTGCTCAGTTTGGCCGGGCGGCCAGCTCTAGGAAGAGTCTTGATGGTTCGAAACTTCTTCTATTTAAGAATGATGGAGGCCACTGTATTCTTGGGGACCTTCAATGCTGGAGAGATTTTTTGGTACCCTTCCCTAGATCTGTGTCTCGACACAATCCTGTCTCAGCGGTCTACGGACAATTCCTTCGACCTCATGACTTCGTTTTTGCTCTGACATGCACTGTCAACTGTGGCACCTTATATAGACAGGTGTGTGCCTTTCCAAATCATGTCTAATCAATTGAATTTACCACAGGTGGACTCCAATCAAGTTGTAGAAACATCTCAAGGATGATCAATGGAAACAGGATTCACCTGAGCTCAATTTCAAGTCTCATAGCAAAGGGTCTGAATACTTATGTAAATAAGGTATTTCTGTTTTTAATACATTTGCTAAAATTTCTAAAAGCCTGTTTTTGCTTTATCAWTATGGGGTATTGTGTGTAGATTTATGAGAATATATATATTTTTTWATCCATTTTAGAATAAGGCTGTGACGTAACATGGAAAAAGTCAAGGGGTCTGAATACTTTCCGATGGCACTGTATCTATGAAATAGGTCAGTAATACACATTGTTTATATTTAAAAAATGTGGTCTYACCCAGAGTTCTTCTCTTTGAGCCAGTTAAGTAGTGCATCCTTGTTGAAGGCTGCGGCGGCTGCCACGTTGCTGCTGGTCAGCTGGATGTTGGCGATGGTATCCGCCGACGACACCACCTCGATCAGCCCTGACCGGTCCCCAGTTGCTAGGCAACCGTACGGTACAATTCTGCACAGACACGAGGAAACATTTTGTTCCAATTAATCATCATAAACACCATTGAGATGCATCCTATCATTTCCCCCCCCCCGCTCTGCCTCGACCAGAATGTACGCATGATTACGTTCCAAACACCACAGTGGTTTCATTATCATCCTCATCCTCTCTGCAGAGCTCCCTCCCCCCCTCTCCTCTCTGAACCCTTGTSCCTGTAACCTAAAGGCCTGCCCCCAAGCTCAACTGTCAAAACAATCCCACACACTGCTCGGCTCCAGATGTGTGTGTCTGTCTGTGTGTGTTAGAGTATGAGAGTGAGCGCTAGTGTGTGTGGATTTGATTAGGATGAGAAGCAGGCTAGTGTGTGTGTGATGCTGGGGGTATGGATGTGGGGGGTTAGAGGTCAGGCTAGCAGGGGGTGATTTAGGGTCCCCCCCCAACACAGCTTCCTCTTCCCCACAGAGAGCAGGAACAAACAAGCCTGACTGACAGAGTCCGCCTGAGGAAACACACACATCTCTTATCATATTAATATACACACCTGAGGTCCAGATTGGCCTCCTTCCATAGCAGGTCCATCAACCTCAAGATCTGTAGTGTCAACATGTCTTGTCTCAGGTCTGGAGCGAGGGAGAGAGAAACACAATTACAGTCTATCATTCATCCTTCTATCTTCTTTCACCTTCCATAATACACATCCCTCCATCTTGACCTCACTATTCYTCCCTCTCACTCTCCTCCACTCCCTCTCTCCCCTTGAACTTTAGTGATCTTACATTTCCTCTGTTAGATCCACCTCCCTCCCTCCCTTGGCCCTCGTACCATCTCCGTTCTTGAAGATGATTCCCAGGGTGTCTCCCCCCAGCAGCTTGTTGTTGTAGACGATCCACAGAGGCTTCATCTTCGAGTCCATGTACCGACACTTTTCCACACTGGCAAGGGGGAGGAGGGGGGAGAGCAGGGAGGGGCGAGACAAATGAAAAGAGAACAAGAAAAATTTAACCAGATCCACTCCCAGATCACCCTCTCCACTCCCCTCTAACCTCTCCCCCCTGACCCTTACTTGATTCCAGAGAGCAGGACACTGGGGTTGAGAGGGGAGTGCAGGTCAGAGAGGGTCTCTGTGTAGCCACTCTGTCTCAGACAAGTCATCATKGCCTCTTTGGTGAGCATGGCCTCCTTGGTCTTACTGCGGGCGTTCTTGATGGTGCCCAGCTTGATCAGCTCGTTCACAGACTTCAGCTTGCTCAGAGCCTCCACCTAGAGGGAGAGAGGGGGCGTAATGTTGTTACAACGTGATGTAATAATGAAATAATGATTCAATTATACCACGGATGTATGCAGTATTTCTGCACTATAATGCAATTGCCTTCCAAATATGACAAGGATGCTATGCATGACAGCATGGTCTTCGTGAAACATCCCACAGTGTGGTAGCTAACTCCAAAACAGGAAGGAGAGGGGGATGGACAGTGATGGACAGGAAGTGGGAGGAAGCTGCCAGCAGTGCGGATGTCTGGGCTAATACAGTAGAGGTCAGAGGTTAGAGGTCAGGCTGCTGTCATCTGACTTCTTTATAAATAACCCCATTCTGAACTGACAGAGGAAACTATAGAATTAGAGTTGGTGACAGAAATAGATGTACTGTAGTGATTAACTCATGACTTAATGTTGGAGTCAGGACGTGTGTGTTGGGGTCCTACCTGTTTCTTCAGGACCTCAATGTGAGGGATGCTGCCGCGACAGTAGGCCTCGAGGATGAGAGAGAACTGGACAGAGACGGCTGGCATGTGCATCTCTGACCTGCAGGGGACAGCACAGTCACCCTACAGTTACTCATACCTGGGGTTGGTTAACATACTTCAACTCACTGAAATTATACCATGAAAGAAATACAGCCTATATCTCTGAAAATGCATTTTTGTTCTTTGCACATGTACACATGCTCTCTCTTGCTCTTTCATGTACACAAGTCTCTCTCTTGCTCTTTCATGTACACAAGTCTCTCTCTTGCTCTTTCATGTACACAAGTCTCTCTCGCTCACCTGAGATGCCAGAAGAGGAAGTGTCCTATGTTGCGGTTGCACTGGGCTCTGTTCAGTAGGAAGCGGGTGAGCGCACAGTCATAGTAGGGTTCATAACGTAACACCTGGACCAGCTGGAGCAGGTACTGAGACAACTCCTCATCACTGGGGGGGGGGGGGGGGGGGGGGGGGGGGGGGGAGAGTGGAGAGAGGAATATGAAGTAGGAAGAGGGGGGAGAGGAGGGAGAGAGGCAGTGAATAAGTCATTACAACAGTAAGTGAACTAGGAATAGGTATGTGCGAGTGTGTGTGGACTACCTCATATCCCTCAGGCAGCCCACAGCGTACTCTCTGACATACTGGTCTGGGTAGTTAAAGTCGAGCAGCTCCAGAGCATCCCTGGGACTCAGCTTGGGCCAGATCTGCAGCAAGGCCTGGAGCTGAGAGACAGAGATCATTCACTATGCTTTATAACCAATACAGGAGCACAGCAGATCTTTGAAGGGGACTGATGAGGGGAATAGTGGTATGGGCTAGGGGTATATTTAGGATCTGACCATTGAGGCACACTCAGACAACATTTTCATCAGACTGGAATGAATAGAATAGTTATTGCAATTGAGAAGGAATTGATTGTGTTAAAAAACACTGTCAATACACAGGCTTGGTTCATGTGGCACAGTATGAAAAGGTATGCACTCACTACTGTAAGTTGCTCTGGATAAGAGAGTGTCTGCTAAATGACAAAATGTAAATGTATGTACCTGGGCCATGTCCTCATGTTTGCTCCACTTGACGGAGAGCAGCAGTTTGGGCAGTGACTGGGGGAAGTTCTCCATGCAGTCGTAGCGTAGTGTCCAGATGAGGTCCTTTTCGTTCTCACACAGCTGGGACAGAGGGTCCCTCTCCATGATCTCCTTCAGCTCAATGTGGAACTTCTTACCGCCTCGGCCCTGTGGGGAAACAGCAGTGGTGGTCAGTCACCACTAGGTGACAGCAAAGGGTAAGAAATCACACTATGTAAAGAGGAGTAGCAAGGGGTGCACCACTAAAGGTAGAAGTTAAAATGTAATCAGAGAACACTGCACGTAATCCTATCCCCCATTAGAGGGATAAAAATAGATCTGTACTTCCACGCACGTTTGATTGCTTTATGGATCCACAATGAAAAATTGTTAGTCAAAACACAGAATAAGAGCTTGAAGCTTGAGACAGCAAGAAAACCTCCACCCCCCACCCCCTTGGAAGGGGCATGTTTTGGCAAGCCCCCTGCTTCACATAGTGTTACATAACCATCTGTGTCCTGTCCCACAGGGTCTTTATGAGGGTTGATGTATGTGTGTGTGTGTGTGTGTGTGTGTGTGTATATACACAGTACCAGTCAAAAGTTTGGACACACCTACTCATTCAATGGTTTTTCATTATTTTGACTATTTTCTACATTGTAGAATAATAGTGAAGACATCAAAACTAGGAAATAAAATGTGGAATCATTCAGTAACCAAAAAAGTTAAAAATATCCAGATATATTTGAGATTCTTCAAAGTAGCCACCATTTGCCTTGATGACAGCTTTGCACACTCTTGGCATTCTCTCAACCAGCTTCACCTGGAATGCTTTTCCAACAGTCTTGAAGGAGTTCCCACACATGCTGAGCACTTGTTGGCTGCTTTCCCTTCACTCTGCGGTACAACTCTTCCTACCCATCTCAATTGGGTTGAGKTTGGGTGATTGTGGAGGCCAGGTCATCTGATGCAGCACTCCATCACTCTCCTTGATCAAATAGCCCTTACACAGCCTGGAGGTGTGTTTTGGGTCATTGTCCTGTTGAAAAACACTATGATTGTCCCACTAGTGGCACCAGATGGAAGGCGCATCGCTGTAAGAATGCTGTGGTAGCCATGCTGTAAGTGTGCCTTGAATTCTAAAATAATCACACGACAGTGTCACCGCTAAAGCACCCCACAACATCACACACCTCCTCCTCCATGCTTCCACGGTGGGAACCCACACATGCGGGAGATCATCCGTTCATCCTACTCTGCCTCAGCAAAGACACGGTGGTTGGAACCAGAAATCTCAAATTTGAGTCATCAGACCAAAGGACAGTTCAACCTGTCTAATGTCCATTGCTCGTAGTTTTCTTGGCCCAAGCAAGTTCTCTTCTTATTGGTGTCCTTTAAGTAGTGGTTGCTTTGCACGAAATTCCAACCATGAAGGCCTGATTCTCCTCTGAACAGTTGATGTTGAGACGTGTCTGTTAACTTGAACTCTGAAGCATTTAATTTGGGGGTAAACTCTGGGTCTTCCTTTCTGTGGCGGTCCTCATGAGAGCCAGTTTCATCATAGCGCTTGAAGTACTTTGCGAATGCACTTACATTACATTTAAGTCATTTAGCAGACGCTCTTGTCCAGAGCGACTACAAATTGGAAAGTTTCATACATATTCATCCTGGTCCCCCCCGTTGGGGAATGAACCCACAACCCTGGCGTTGCAAGCGCCATGCTCTACCAAACTGAAGCCACACGGACAAAAACAATGCACTTGAAAAACCATTCAAAGTGCTTGACATTTTCCCGTTATTGACTGACCTTCATGTCTTAGTAATGATGGACTGTTGTTTCTCTTTGCTTATTTTGGAGCTGTCTTGCCATAATAATGGAACTTGGTTGTTTTACCAAATATACCACCCATACCTTGTCACAACACAACTGATTGGCTGAAACGCATTAAGAAAAAAGACATTACACAAATGAACAAGGCACACTTGTTAATGGAAATGCATTCCATGTGACTACCTCATGAAGCTGGTTGAGAAAATGGCAAGAGTATACAAAGCTGTCATCAAGGCAAAGGCTGGCTACTTTGAAGAATCTCAAATATAAATATATTTWGATTTGTTTAACACTTTTTTGGTTACTACATGATTCCATATGTGTTATTTCATAGTTTTGATGTCTTCACTATTATTCTACAATGTAGAAAATAGTAAAAACAAAGAAAAACTCTTGAATGAGGGGATGTGTCCAAACTTCTGACTGGTACTATATGTATATATTTGTGTGTGTGTGTATGTGTGACAGCAGGGCTGATCTTAGCCTCGGAGAGACACATTGTGGCAGTGCACCATCCTGCCAACACCACCCTGGATCAGAATCAGGACTGACTGGGTTGCCCTGGAAACCAGTCACAGCAATATCCTCCCTCCCCTCTGACACATTTGGTGTCTGTATTTCTGTCCTAGAAATGCCTGCTGCTCTGGAGTAAAAGGAGTGCTTGTGTGTGATGGAAGGAGTGCGTACATGTTTAAGAGTGTGTGTGTTTGAGTGGTTGGAACTCACGACAGTACCATGGTCGAGCAATCGCTTGACCCAGCGATTTCTGCAGCTTTCTCCAGAATCTGCAGGAGTAGATCACACACATCCATATCAGTGGTAGAAATACTTCATAWCTACAACCATGTTTGAATAGGTCAAGGTGTGTGTGTCCTCACCTTGTCGAAGGGGGGGAATAGGATGGGGTGAGGGTTGTAGTCAGGGAGGTGGATGTGGAGTGCTGTAGAATTCTCAGTGTACGGGTTGGTCTGKATGGTTCCTATGGGGTTCAGCATCTCTTCAAGTTCATCTGGGGGACACAGAAAAATCACTCATACATGCCACTAACATTTAGTGTAKAAGTATGTAGATGAGTTTCAGAAATGTGTGTGTAGGTGTGAGCGTGTATAGGTTAATTAAAGTGTTGTTAAATTGCATGATGGTGTGTGTGTGTGTATGCTCACCAGGAAAGGAAGACCAGCTGTGAAGGATGATATCTCCAGTCTTCAGCTGTCCTTTATAGTCAAACACCATGGTGTTCACCCAGGCTACAGGGTAGTGCTGCAGGGAGACAGAAGGAGATAGAGAGGGAGGCAGAAGGAGACAGAGAAAGAGAGAGACAGAGAAAGAGAGAGACAGAGAAAGAGAGAGAGAGACACACAGAGAGACACAGAGAGACACAGAGAGACAGAGAGAGACAGAGAGAGACACAGAGAGACAGAGAAACAGACAGACAGAGACAGACAGACAGAGACAGACAGACAGAGAGAGACAGACAGAGAGAGACAGACAGAGAGAGAGACAGAGAGAGAGACAGAGAGAGACAGAGACAGAGAGAGACACAGAGAGAGACAGAGAGAGAGAGAGAGAGAGACAGAGACAGAGAGAGACAGAGAAAGCGCGAGAGAGGGGACAGAGATGCATATTAAATGTCTCTGTGTGTGTGTGTTTGAGTATGTCTGTGCTTTGTGTGTGACATACCACTTTGCCGGCTTTGCGGATGGTCTGGTACTTGTTGATGTGGGCGTTCTTGGTGGACTTCTGCTTCTTGACCTTGTCCATGACGGCGTAGACGGCGAAGCAGAGGCGGGCCATGCGCGGCAGGTCGCTCACAGTGATGTCGAACTCTAGCGTGCGGTTCCACACGTGTTCCGAGCGTCCACTGCTCTCGCTGCTCACCGCCGGCTTGCATAACAACTCTGTGCCGTGGAACAAGCCTGCACGCACCTGGATCTGGGGACGACGACAAGGGGTTCACCATAATACGGTGATCATGAGAGCTAGCAGTGTTCTACTGACTATGGGTTATAAATACATCCTAGTGCAAACACCAAAGACGCAACAAAAATTCCAGGTTTGCAAGTTCACATCATCATCAGTGGTTACCTTGGCGGTCTCCTCAGCGTTCACCTTGCTGCCTTTGATTAGGACGATCTTAAAACTGGGTGGACACCTCCCATACACACGTATTCACTTGCTACAAAGAGAGAAAAGAAGAGAACAGAGGAAAGAGAAGAGAAGGAACAGAGGAAAGAGAAGAGAAGGAACAGAGGAAAGAGAAGAAGCGGAACAGAGGAAAGAGGAAAGAGAAGAGAGGAACAGAGGAAAGAGAAGGAGAGGAACAGATGGACGAGGAAAGAGAAGGAGAGGAAAGAGAAGGAGAGGAAAAGAAAGAAAGGAGAGGAAAGAGGAAAGAGAAGGAGGAAAGAGAAAAGAGAAGGAGAGGAAAAAGAAAGAGAAGGAGGAAAGAGGAAAAGAGAAGGAGAGGAAAGAGGAAAGAGAAGGAGAGGAAAGAGAGAAAAGAGAAGGAGAGGAAAGAGGAAAGAGAAGAAAGAGAAGAGAGGAAAGAGGAAAGAGAAAAGAGAAGGAGGGGAAAGAGGAAAGAGAAGGAGAGGAAGAGAAGGAGAGGAAAGAAAGGAGAGAAGAGAGGAGAAAGAGAAGGAGAGGAAAGAGAAGGAGAGGAAAGAGAGAGGAGGAGAGGAAAGAGTGAAGGAGAGGAAAGAGAAAGAGAAGGAGAGGAACAGAGTAAAGTGAAGGAGATGAACAGAGTAGAGTGAAGGAGAGGAACAGAGGGAAGAGGAAAGTGAAGGAGAGGAACAGAGTAAAGTGAAGGAGAGGAACAGAGTAAAGTGAAGGAGATGAACAGAGTAGAGTGAAGGAGAGGAACAGAGGGAAGAGGAGAGGAACAGAGGGGGAGGAGGAAAGGAAATAGGAAATATTTTCATGAGTATTTTCATGAGTACGCAAGGAGAACATAATTTACTGTAGGAATAACACACACACTGAAGGTTGGGCGAGTCAAACTGAGTAGATTTACGAGGGTCAGCACAGCAGGAAAAACACTCCACATGACTGGCCCTCAGCTACAGCCCACAAACATGAACAAGCAGCACACTTCCTGCTGTCCACTAGCTCTGTGTGTGCGTGTAAAGAACATTTTGTTTTTGTAAGTGTGTTTGTACGTGTAAACGAGTGCGTTATTGAATGCTAAAGTGTGTACTGTATGTCAGTGTTTGTGCATTTAGGTCAGTGTCTATGTGACAGAGGAGTACATGTATATTTTTGTAATGTCTGATTACAGTACACCACAAGAACAGCCTGTCCTTCTCTCAACCTCTSCTCACTACCTAGAGCAAAGCTCTACCCTACTGGAGAGCTGCTGGGTAAACAGGCTTGTTGTGCTTGAAGCCCTACTCACTTCTCCTTCTGTCAAGCGTCCAACTACCACAAGACATCACTGTTTGACCGCCATCTTTCTTCTTTTCAGATCAGTGCAGATGCAGTCTTGTTGATGTTGACATTTAGTTGTGATAATTGACATTTGAAGTGCTAATGATTGTCAGGTGTGTCATTTACTGTCAGATGTCACGTAGTCGTCATGGTACTGTGCAATTAAGCCCTAATGAGCAATTCAACTGCACCTGACCTTTAGGACCAGGCGAAACGTCATAAAAGACTCACTAACACATACCTGCACCTATTTTTTTTTTATTTTTTTTTATTTTACCGTTATTTTACCAGGTAAGTTGACTGAGAACACGTTCTCATTTGCAGCAACGACCTGGGGAATAGTTACAGGGGAGAGGAGGGGGATGAATGAGCCAATTGTAAACTGGGGATTATTAGGTGACCGTGATGGTTGAGGGCCAGATTGGGAATATATATGCACACACACACACACAGACACTCTCTCTCTTTCTCTGTGTGTCTGTGTCGTGTAACTGACCGAGGGTCCCCTCCTCTTGGGGGGCAGGGGTAAGGGGGGGTTGGAGCTCTTTCGGTTGACCACAGCTCCGATGGCCGAGATCTCCTTCTCGAACATGGCCTGGACTGTGCTGACCTGGACCAGGGTCAGGTGGGGACACTCCTTCGCCTGGAGACAGGCTTTGATGTACTGGGACAGAGAAGAGAGGAGGTGTTAATACAGAGAGAACAATTCTCTATGCAGTCTTTGGTACACACATATCCAAATGTACATTTTAGGGTTGAGTGCCTTGCTAGATTTTTCACCTAGTCGGCTCGGGGAATTGTAACAGCAACCTTTTGATTACTGGCCCAACGCTCTTAACCGCTAGGCTACCTGCCACCTCTTACAAATGTGAATGGCGCGCACACACAAACACCACACACCCAAACAGAGAGACAYCACACAAGTCCATATGTTCTGAGGAGAGGACAGAAGAGGGAGAGTACACACACTGAGGGATGAGAGGTCAAAGAGAGGAAATCAGATGGAAGGTAACCCATATCTAATGTATAGACATGACATATGTAGATCAGATGGTTCCTGGTTCTAAACACTTTTCCGTGAACGAGAGTAAATGGGTCCGGACCCATTTCTGCAGGGCGTAATGGTCAGAGTCTGCTTCATCACACGCACACACACACTCATACACATATGGATTCAGTCATACACACCTACCAGGTTTGAGAGTAACAGTAATGTGTTCCAGGAAGACAGTGTTATTAATGAGGCTTTATTAGGACATCAGTCAAATTACTGTTTCTGGATCACTGAGTCTTGTTTATGGCTAAACACAAGGAGTTCTCTTTCAAGTTTTCGTTTCGGTATTTCACTTATGGAATACGTCCCCAGCGTATTCGTCCCCAGCGTATTCGTCAGAAGCCTTTATAACACTATGCCAGCCATGATTGAGCAGCGTCTGAGTCATTCAAACACCTCTTCTCGCTTTTCATCAGAAAGCTTACCTCGACACAACTGCATTTTCCAGAACAAGCTAAACTGTCCACAGATGTGAGCTTACAATTCGCTCGCCAGGTTCTATTCTCAGGACTGTGCGGTGGKGACAATTTTCCTTTTCCTTCACCATAGTTAGAGGMTTATATACAATTATTCACTAGCTAGCGTCTGTGGTTTTACTTCGACAGGAAACGTTTTTACTACCGACCCAAGCTATCTTTTGTAACCTGTTGTTTCAGAAACAGTATCCGGCCATCACACGAGTGCCACCGTCAGAGATAACCCACTAAATCACTAGCTATCGGACTAGCCTACCACRCTAGTTTTTTTCTGACAGCTAAAAACATAGGATCCACGCTATGGCGACAAAAACATCTCCCTCCCCAAACGAGGAGAAGCTCCCCGCATGAATCTGCTSCTGTGGAAACAAGATATCGGCCAAAGACACCCACTCTGTGTGCTCTGCTTGCCTTATCCTCTCCTGTCTCCTGTCCACACTGTGCCCTCTTCACTGTGAAGGGCCTCCGTCGCAGGCTAGCACGCCACGCTAGCCTGAGTCAACAGGACCCTCCTAACATGGGGGCCGGCGACTCACCAGAGGCGATGGATATCCCCACGTGAAAACGTGACGGCTAGCGCTAGCTGCTAGCTGGGGCGACCAGCTCGACGCCATTGCCCTGCTGTTGGAGGACTCCAACAACCACCTTGACGCCTCCCTGCTGGGCTTCCTGATTAGAGACGATCACAACTCCTTTCGGAATCGGATGGAAACGAAGACTCCTTCATCCCCTCAGGCCAGGYCACCAAGCCTCCTGCCGGGGAATCCGAAACCGGGCACGCAGGCGGGGAGCCATCAACACCAGTTCTCGGTGTGGACCTGCAGGACGTGTGCAAACACGCTGCTAATAAACTGGTGATTCCCTGTCCCAATGCAGTAGCAGAGACCACCACATCCAGCTACGAGGGTAAGAGGCTACCCAAACGGGCAGCCAGGAAATTACTACCAGTCTTCTCAGAATTCCTGGAGGAGGTTACCCGTACTGGAGTACACCAAGAACCCTGTCCAAGGTGGATCAGTGTTGAACTGTGTTGACATGGCAGGGATTGGGATTGCCCACATGCCCCTCAATGAACCCCTGGTGGCTTCCCATCTACACCCTAGCCAGAAGTCCTCCATTACCTCAACTGGCCCCACCTTACCAACCAAGTACAAGCACTTCCAGTCCTCTGCAACAGAGAAGGTCTACRGGTTGGTCGCCACAGCGGTGAGGGCTCTTGGCATACCAAGCTGCGCTACAAGAGGAACTCGCGGTCACACTGGAGCCGAGTCTGTGGGATGAGATCTGTGTTACCACAGACCTCAACCTGCGTCTGCTCAAAGCTGCTGTCCAGGCGTCAGGAAGAGTGATGGGGCTTATGATATCCCAGGAGAGGGCTTGATGGCTCAACCTATCCACGGTGTCTGATAGAGAGAGAAGCTGAAGATCCTGGACGCTCCAGTAAACCCTAAAGGCCTTTTCGGTCCCACTGTCGAGATGATGCAGAAACGGTGCGTGGAGGAAAAAGAGGGAGGGAGAAGCCCTCCAGCTGTCTGCCCAGGAAGACACAGCACAGCACAGTGCCTCGCCGCACCTTCACCCAGGCTGCAGCAGGTCGACCCCCCTCAACCTTTAACATCTCCAGATGCCCAGCCCCCCAGGCTGGGAGCTCAGGGCAGCAGAGAACCTTGGACCCMCTGGTTTAAGAAGCCTCCCTTCCCACCCATAGCACCAAGGACCCATACGCCCGATCCTAGATCTACGTGCTCTGAACAGGCACATGAGAAAGGATACGTTCTGTGCGCCCAGGCGATTGGTTCGTATCTGTTGACCTGAAGGACACTTATTTTCACATYTAAATATACCCTCCTCACAGGAAATTTCTCAGATTCGCTTTTCAAGGTGTAATCTATGAATTTATGGTACTCCTTCGGCCTCACTGTCACCTTGTGTTTTTACGAAGTGTACCGAGGCAGCCATAGCCCCACTCAGAAAGGGGCATTCGGTTGATGATGTACATAGACGATTGGCTGCTGTGCGCGCAAACGAGACAAGAAGTCTTAGAACACMGTCARCTACTAWTGGAACACCTGACATTTCTAGGTTTCAGAATAAACACAGTAAAGAGCGTTCTGATTCCCATGCAGACAATCTCTTTCCTAGGTTTAATCCTAGATTCAGTATCATTCAAAGCTTGCCTTTCAGTGGAACGTATAAGAACATTCCAAGATCGCAAAACAGTGCTAGGCAGAGGGAACCTGGCTGGTGTCTGTCAAAACATGCCTGAGGCAGCTAGGTTTTAGTAGTCATCCCATTAGGACGTTTGAATAGGAGAGTGTTTCAACGCTGGGTCTCCTCTCTAGTTCTGAGCCCAATACATCACAAACATCMCCGTGTACAGATCTCCATATATTGCATGGTAGCACTGCACCCCTGAAGATACCGGACTTTTCTTTTTATCCAGAAAAGTAGTCACGACGCATCTCTCTCGGGTTGGGGTGCGTCCCACGACGGCAGAACAGTCAAYGGGGTGTGGAGACCCCATCTCCGTTCTACTCCGATAAACTGACTGGAACTCCTTACAGTGTCCTTAGCATTAAAGTTGTTCCTCCCATTTCTGGAGGGTCGTCAAGTTCTAGTCAGAACAGACAATACCACTGTTGTGGCTTACATAAACAGGCTAGGGGGACTGTAATCCCCTCACACACACAGACTGATTATGTAGAGCAGTGTGCATCTCCAGTCACTGAGAGCTACTCATGTACCAGGAGTACTGAATCTGGGGGCAGATTTACTTTCCAGGGGGAACCCTCTATGCGGAGAGTGGAAGCTCCACCCAGAGGTAGCCAATCAGGTTTGGATGCACCTCAGCATGCCAACAGTGGATCTTTATGTCCACTGTTCTTTTCCCTGAGGGATCAGGATACATTCAGGGGAGTGGATGTGTTGGCGCGCGAGTGGCCACGCATCCTCCTGTATGCATTCCCACCCTCTGGCACTGATTTCCCCCACCCTCTCTCTCATACTAATAGTGCCACATTGGCCAGAGAAACACTGGCTAGTGGAGATCACTCAACTACTATGCGGCCATCCGTGGCCCTTTCCCTTGCGTCGKGACCTACAGTGCCAGGCAGGAGGGGAGATTGTCCATCCTCACCCGGAACGGTTGGCACTCTGGGCCTGGCCCGTTGATGGTGCAACTTGAACACTGCCGGGCTTCCCTAAAATGTCATTTAGACTATTCAGAGTGCTAGAGCCTCATCCACCAGGTCCCTTTATGATTGTAAATGGTGCGTGTTTGAGGAATGGTGCACTAAATCACAGACAGTGCCATTCCAGTGCTCTGTCCYGTTTCTAAAAGGAATTATTAGAAAAAGGAAATGCTTTTACTATTATTAAGGTATATCTAGCAGCCATTTCGGCTTGTCATGTAGGTTTTGGGAGCAACGACAGTGGGGAAACACCCCCTTGTCGCCCGTTTTATGAAGTGTGCACGTCGTGTGTGTCCAGTGTCCAAACAGCTTGCCCCGTCATGGGATTTATCAATTGTTTTGGATGCTCTATGCCAACAGCCTTTTGAGCCCCTGGATCAGGTGAAACTGAAGATGCTTTCATTTAAGACCAAGCTATTACTAGCATTGGCCTCCGCCAAGAGTGTGAGTGACATTCATGCACTCGTCATGCGCACAATTTGCACCCGGTAACAATAAGGTATCATTGTGGCCTAACCSCGCCTTTATCCCTAAGATTATGAATCCATCTTTGATGCGTCTTTCCCTTGAGCTGGAAGCTGGTTATCCCCTACCGTTTCCCTCTCCGGAACATCAACGTTTGCATATGTTGTGTCCAGTACGCGCTCTGCACATCTACATGGACAAGACCAAGGGGTTTCGAAAATGTGATCAGCTGTTTGTTTCCTGGGTGAAACCTCACACAGGTAAAGCGCTCACTAAACAACACCTCTCCCACTGGATAGTGGAGGCTATCACTTTGGCATACACAAGATAGGTTCTTCAGTCTCCTGCTGGCCTATGGGCTCATTCCACTGGAGGAATGGCTACGTCCTGGGTATATCTATCCAAGATATTTGCTCAGCAGCAAGTTGGGCTTCGCCTCATACATTTGCAACGTTTTAAAGGTCACTGCACCGACCCTGGTGCATACTGCTTTACGTGTAGGATCTTCTGAGGGGCAAAGCCAATGTGTGTGATATACAGCACAGTGCAGTCGATCGTCAGGATAAGCTTGTCTGGCAATACGGGAATCAGATTATCTCATAAGTGAAATACCGAAATGAATACTTGAAAGAGAACTTTAGGTTACGACTGTAACCACAGTTCTCTGATAGTATGAGTGAGGTATTTCACCAGACCACCCTCCTTGCAGGAGCGAGGAAGAGGTGTTGCATATTTTTGAATGACTCAGACGCTGCGTTGGACCTTTTATAGGGTAGGAGGGACACCCTTCCCCGACGTCTCAACATCCAGCCAATCATGGTTGGCTTAGTGTAATAAAGGCTTCTGACGATACTTACGTATCCCATAAGTAAAATACCTCACTCATACCATCAGAGAACCGGGGTTACGGTCGTAACCTAAAGACATTCCTCAACCCTAACCTGACCGCTCCCTACACACGCTCTGACCTTGGAACATTGAGACTGGAACATTAACCGTTACGGTCGAAGAGAGTTTACTATTTATGATATTAATCATTAAGGAATGGTTGAGATACACAAGGTCATTTTCAGAGGAGAGTTGATGTCAGCACAGCACAGAAACTCGAGGTTAAGARATTGAGAAAGGGAGCAATTTGATGGTAAGAAAGCACTCTACAGAGGGTTTAGGGGTTAAAGGTGAAGGGATCATTGGGCAACATTAGGGTCCCTTTGCACTGTATGCACTGAGGTATAGCCTAAGAGTAAGGGGTCACCTTGTACTGTATGAGGGGGTGGTCTCCACAGAGGAACTCCAGCTTATCGCTGACCCTCARAACRTACTGCTCGGCCTGGCGTCCCTCCTCCTCGGGGCCGTGGGTYGTTAGCCATTTCCTCAATGCCTGTTCCATCAGCTCACTGGGACTGGTGCTGGGCCACACCTTCAGACTGGCTGTGTCCTGGAGGGAGAGAACATTATCATCAACACAACAAACACACAACCAGTACAGAAGAGAACGGAGAAAAGAGAGAAAGAGATGCGTGGTGGACTTAATGTCTGCGTTTATTTTCAGCAAACTTAACATGTGTAAACATTGTATGAACATAAGATTCACAACAGAGACGTAAACTGAACAGGTTCCACAGACATGTGACAACAAATGTAATAATGTGTCCCTGAAAAAGGGGGGGGGGGTCAAAATCAAAAGTAACAGTCAGTATCTGGTGTGGCCACCAGCTGCATTAAGTACTGCAGTACATCTCCTCCTCATGGACTGCACCAGATTTGCTACTTCTTGCTGTGGGATGTTACCTCACTCTTCCACCAAGGCACCTGCAAGTTCCCAGACATTTCTGGGGGGGAACAGCCCTAGCCCTCACCCTCCGATTCAACAGGTCCCAGAGTGCTCAATGGGATGAGATCCGGGCTCTTCGCTGGCCATGAACACTGATATTCCTGTCTTGCAGGAAATCACGCACAGAACAAGCAGTGATGGCTGGTGCATTGTCATGCTGGAGGGTCATGTCAGGATGAGCCTGCAGGAAGGGTACCACATGAGGGAGGAGGATGTCTCCCTGTAACGCACATTGTTGAGATTGCCTGCAATGACAACAAGCTCAGGCCGACGATGCTGTGACACACCGCCCCCAACCATGACGGACCCTCCACCTCCAAATCGATCCTGCTCCAGGTACAGGCCTCGGTGTAATGCTCATTCCTTTGACGAAAACGCGAATCTGACTATCCCCCTGGTGAGACAAAACCGCGACTCGTCAGTGAAGAGCACTTTTTGCCAGTCCTGTCTGGTCCAGTGACCATGGGCACAAACCCACCCCATAGGCAACGTTGTTTCCGGTTATGTCTGGTGAGGACCTGCCTTACAACAAGCCTACAAGCCCTCAGTCCAGCCTCTCTCAGCCTATTGCGGACAGTCTGAGCACTGATGGACCGGTGTAATCGGGCAGTTGTTGTTGCCATCCTGTACTTGTCCCGCAGGTGTGATGTTCGGATGTACCGATCCCGTGCAGGTGTTGTACACGGTGGTCTGCCACTGCGAGGACGATCAGCTGTCCATCCAGTCTCCCTGTAGCGCTGTTTTAGGCGTCTCACAGTACGGACATTGCAATGTATTGCCCTGGCCACATCTGCAGTCCTCATGCCCCTTTCAGCATGCCTAAGGCACGTTCACGGCAGATGAGCAGGGACCCTGGGCATCTTTCTTTTGGTGTTTTTCAGAGTCAGTAAAAGGCCTCTTTACTGTCCTAAGTTTTCCTAATTGTGACCTTAATTGCCTACCGTCTGTAAGCTGTTAGTGTCTTAACGACCGTTCCAAAGGTGCATGTCACTAATTGTTTATGGTTCATTGAACAAGAATGGGAAACAGTGTTAACCCTTTTACAATGAAGTATTGGATTTTTTACAAATTATCTTGAAAGACAGGATCCTGAAAAAGGGAAGCTGAGTTGATTTTGCAAAGTGAAATCTCAAAGTAAGTGAGGAGAGAGGACAAGGGGGGATATTAAAATAACAGAAAAACAGGGCGGTAAGGGATATAGATTCTCCTGCAGTGTGTGTCTGCTGCCTCGCAGACAAGGCTTAACACACAATCCCAGCCAGACACCGAAGGCTTAAAGAGCGTTCAGACAGAGAAACGCACCCCCCCCCCACCCAACCTGCCTTGAAGCCTGGTGCCCAACCTGGTCGTGAGGGCACAGCCTTCACCCACTCACAATGGCATGACAACCACCTGCTGCATATCACCATGGTGACACTGGCCAGAGTGGTCAAGTTCCAAATAGAGCAGTAGAAATTCTTCAAATGATTTCACATTTTCATTACAGCCAAGACTATGTGTACTTTCGGGTAATTGCCTCAAATACAATGATAACTATAGCACCTTGTACCTTCAAGTGAAAGACTGCGGTTTTACAATGTAATGTCCAAGTAAATATAATGTAAACAGATAGTAAAATAAGGCTTTGTTATATCAGAGCAACTGAAAACCAGGCCAACCAACCGAGTTAACAAGACTCTAGACAATAAAAGGTCCACTTCCTGTGCTTAATGTGGCTTACTGTGTCTGGACTCCTAAAAAACACACTGACTTCCTGCCACCATCCACCTGGACAGAAGAACACAGATAGTAAGGGTTTGKGCCATGTAGTGTGCAGTGAGCTATTGACCCTAGCGCACGATGCATGTGTGTGTTGATCTGAGCTGATCTGTTGGCATGCCACAGAATCTACACACACTTTTTTCAGATAGAACATACAGTAGTGTGTAGAGAGGTTGATAGTGAGGAGTGTGTGTGTGTGTGTGTGTGAGAGAGAGTGCGGCATAGAGAGAGAGGGGGGAAGAGAGGGAGAGAGAGTGCAAGAGATATGGTGTCAGCATCCTCAGATGTCCTCTTTTTCCATGTTTTTAATTAGTGGAGAGGCCCTTTGGGCAGGCACGTGTGTGTGTGTGTGTGTGTGTGTGTGTCACGCGCTTCGGTGTCTCAGTGAGGATGGAACTGTGACTGATGGTGGTGGTGACCCATTTAGTGCCGTCACTCTGCCAGAGATTGGCTCAGTCCCCTGACCAGGCCCTATTTGGGGACCGTCCACTGTCCCATGACCCTATTTGGGTACCGTCCACTGTCCCATGACCCTATTTGGGGACCGTCCACTGTCCCATGNTTAACGGTCACATGACCAGGTCCTATTAGGGAATAGCCAACAGAGAAGATGAAAGGGAGGGGAGTATATTTTTGTGTGAGAGAGTTTGTTTACTAGTCTGTAGCCTACTGAGTATAACAAACATTAGGAACACCTTCCTAATATTCCCCCTCAGAACAGCCTCAATTTGTCGRGGCATGGACTCTACAAGGTGTTAAATGCGTTCCACATGGATGCTGGCCCATGTTGACTCCAATGCTTCCCACATTTGTGTGACATCAATAAGGGATCATAGCTTTCACCTGGTCAGACTATGTCACGGAAAGAGCAGGTGTTCCTAATGTTTGTAAAATCAGTGTCTGTCTGCATACTGTTGTCTGTATGTGATGGCACCTAATTGATGACAGCTGAGGGTGTGTAGTATTGTAGATGTGACTACTGATTGATGACAGCTGAGGGTGT
>NC_036862.1:35093788-35095464 GCF_002910315.2 Salvelinus sp. IW2-2015
ATTGATGACAGCTGAGGGTGTGTAGTATTGTAGATGTGACTACTGATTGATGACAGCTGAGGGTGTATAGTATTGTAGATGTGACTACTGATTGATGACAGCTGAGGGTGTATAGTATTGTAGATGTGACTACTGATTGATGACAGCTGAGGGTGTGTAGTATTGTAGATGTGACTACTGATTGATGACAGCTGAGGGTGTCTGAAGGGGTGGTCGTAGTCTTAGGTTAAGATGTGACTACTGATTGATGACAGCTGAGGGGGTGTAGTATGTAGATGGTGACTATGATTGATGACAGTGAGTGTAGTATTGAAGAATGACTACTGATTGATGAAACTGGGGGGTAGTATGTAGATGTGACTATGATTGATGATCAGCTGAGGGTGTGTAGTATTGGTAGATGTGACTACTGTTGATGACAGCTGAGGGTGTATAGTAATTTTGTAGAGTGACTATGATTGATGACAGTGAGGAGTGTGGTAGTAATTGTAGATGTGAAGACGTGAATTGATGATCAGTGAGGGTGTGTAGTATTGATGTGATACTGCTTGATGACAGCTGAGGGTGTGTAGTATTGTAGATGTGATACTGAGTTGATGAAGCTGAGGGTGTGTATTATTGTAGATGTGACTACTGATTGATGACAGCTGAGGGTGGTATATTTGTAGATGTGACACTGAGGCTGAACAGTGAGGGTGTTGTGATATTAGTAGATGTGACTAATGATTGATGAAGTTGAGGGTGTGTAGTATTGTAGATGTATAAGGAGATGACAGCTGAAGTGTGAGTTTGTAGATGTGACGACTGATTGATGACAGTGCGGTGTGTATTATTGTAGATGTGAATATGATTGATGACAAGCTGAGGGGTGTGTATTGTAGATGTGATACTGATGATGACGCTGAGGGGGGTAGTATTGTAGATATGATAGGATGTGACGCTGAGGGTGTGTATATGTAGATGTGCTATGATGATGACAGCTGAGGTGTGTACTATTTGTAGATGTGACTATGATTGATGAAGCTAGGGTGTGTAGTATTGTAGAGTGACTACTGATTGATGAAGTTGAGGGTGTGTATTATTGTAGATGTGACTATGATTGATGAAGTGAGGGGTTATATTGTAAGATGGTGGACTAATGATTGATGACAGCTGAGGGTTGTGTATGATTGTAGATGTGACTACTGATGATGACAGCTTGAGGGGGGGTAGTATTGTAGATGTGACTATGATTGATGAAAGCTGAGGGAGTGTAGTATTGTAGATGTGAACTACTGATTGATGACAGTGAGGGTGTGTTATTATTGTAGATGTGATACGATGATAGCAGCTGAGGGGGGGTAGATGTAGATGTGAACTAATGATTGATGACGCTAGGTGTGAGTATTGTATGTGATATGATTGATGACAGCTGAGGGTGTGTATTATTGTAGAGTGACTACTGATTGATGACAGGTGAGGGGGGGGTATATTGTAAGATGTGACTACTGATTGATGTGAGGTGTGTAGTTTTTAGATTGAGCTGATGATTGATGAAGTATGGTGTGTATTATTGTAGATGGACTCGTTGTGCAGCTGAGGGTGTGTAGTAATGTAGATATGACTACTGATGATGAGCTTGGGGGGTAGTATTGTAGATGTGATATGATGTGTGACAGCTGAGGGTGTAAGTATGA
>NC_036862.1:35095489-35103777 GCF_002910315.2 Salvelinus sp. IW2-2015
TTGTAGATGTGACTACTGATTGATGACAGCTGAGGGTGTGTAGTATTGTAGATGTGACTACTGATTGATGACAGCTGAGGGTGTGTATTATTGTAAATACTACACACCAATCAAAGAGAGCGACAATGGCCTCGTTCACCCCATTGCTGGGCATATTTTGCTATGTACGCGTGTAAGTATTTCTGGTAGGAAATATTGTGCTCACAGTTTGTACAGATACTGTAGTTACCTGGGACTGGTCGAAATGCATGGTGACTTTGAGGCTGGCCTCGGCCTGTTTGTCATTGACACCGTCTGTGTCGGTTGTGGCTCCTCCMCCTGGCTCCAGCTGCGGAGAGAAGCAGGCCTGCAGCCACTCGCTCCAGGTCATCAGCTGTACCYGCTGCATCTTCTCCTCGCTGATACGGAACATCTTACTGCGGAAGTCCTTCACCTCCTGGTCCTGAAGAGCGTCCAGCTCGTGGAGCCCTGTGAATGGTTCATGAAGCTTCATAAGCTCTTCATAAACACTCCATGACAACTTTATAAACATTGCATAACGACTTCGCAGGTGATAATAAGTGTGCCCTAATAAGGCCACAAGAGGTTATACAACATTTTGCACTAAAGATGAATTTGCCGATCATGTTCCGCTTGTGAACACCTGTGAGCAGTCATAAGAAGCCACACGCAAAAGCACTAAAGCACGTGAAAAACAAGAGTATAACCTCTGCATGAGTGGGTCTARCAGCACTGCATTAAAAGGCATTACCATTCATGTTTAATGCACTACATCTGTGACTGACATTTGATACCTAGCGTGGTAACAAGTAGCAATGCATGTTTATGAGGGATTACAAATGACAATCCAATCTCAACAGTGTTGAACTCTAACCTACTSTTTTCATTGAAATACAACTGTCACTGGGTATAAAATCTAGATCCTAAATTCATTATACTGTATCTATCAGTTGAACAGAGCTCAGTATTYTGGGCCAGTAGAACGCTTTGGATGATGAAAACAACATGTTGACATTTAAAACTATTAAACATTCATATGACCCTCAGCTCTCAGATTGTGTGAGTGTGTGTGTCTGCTTCTTTGTGTGTGTGTGTATGCTTTCAGTGTATGTGTGCTTTCAGTGTGTGTGTGGCTAGCCAGTGCCTGAGGGATGTTTTGAGTACCGCTTACTGACAAAAGCCTTTTACAGATCACATCTGACAAAAGTGGAGCCAAGAGGGAGCATATCAATATGGGATGAGTCTCCTTCCATTAGACTGACTGACTCCCTCTMTGAACAGGCCTGATTGGCCTGCAGCCTGGAGGACCTCCATAGAGCCCCACCATCTCTGTCCTCACACACCCTCAGACTAACAAGACCCTGTGTGTGTGTGTACACTTATAGCTATGTGTATATGTGGATGAGATAAAGAATGTAAGGGAGACTTTGTGTGTGTGTATGTAGGCATGTGCGCATATTTAGGTTTGTGTGTCAATAGACTGACCTTTCCACCCTACCATTACAGTGGTGGTCTGGCTTGCCTCCTCCACTCAGCACAGCGCCTTATCACCATCACAGATAATACTGAGTGACGGATGATAATAACAGACATCAGGAGCCTGTCTAGTCTAAGCGGATTGTTTTCCATCCTAYGGGCCTGACTTCAGCAGATACTGGGATGATGACATGAGACTTCTGAAGACAAGACTCAGATCTGACAGCCAAGGCAAAGAGGATATCAATATATTGGAGAAAGAGATGAAATGGTGCTGGTGTGTCTGAAGAGTATGTGTGTGTGTTTGAGTGATCACTGTCCAGGAGCATCTCTACTCTGTTCAAACATCAGTGTAAGGGTCTGCTGTTACTGTGTGCGCTCGCGTCACCTTTTCCGATGAGCACACCGATCTTGGAGTCGAGCAAGCGTTCCGCGCGGCCACAGTTGCGTGTGACCAGTTTGAGCATGGGACAGAAGGGCCTAACATCACAGAGGCGTCTGGTCTCATCCTCCAGCTCCTCGTGCACCGCTGCCTGGTTCACACACTCAAACATGTGGCCCTCCATCTCCCCCAGAGACGGGAACAGGGGGTATGACTGGGCCTGCTTCCATAGGAGCTATGAGGAGAAGAGGGGGATACCACAGTTATTACAGAAACTATGKCAAGACAAGTTAACACGATCTACCTGTATGATCAGAGGCTACACAGACACAGGCTCAGCCTCTACAATACATGATCTACAACAACAAGTGGAACCTAAACGATTAGCCATGACTCACATCACAATAATCCAGATTCTAAAGCCAACAGTAGTTCTACGAATCATCATGACTGAAATGTTAACAACCAATGGATGAACAACAACCATATGATGTCATATGATGACAGGGGAACAAACATGATGACACAGGTCCTGAATAGACCAATTAGGACATTAATCATGTCCCATGGCACAGTCACAGGGTGTGTGTGTGTGTGTGTGTGTGTGTGTGTGTGTGTGTGTGTGTGTGAGGCTGAAGGGCACGAAGAAGACAAACATGGGGACAGAGTAGAAGACAAGGAGTCATGTCACCTCTCTTCCCTTCAGACAAACAGTCTTGTGTCATAACCACCTTAGTGACCATAACATCAGACCAAGTCCCCTCAAAGTATAGACCTTTACAGGGTAAAGCAAAATACTCCCGCAATTCAACTTTTACTGCATCAGATGCCGTCATTGTAAATAAGAACGTGTTCTTAACAGACTTGCCTAGTTAAATAAAGGTAAAAAAACAATGATTGGATTACAGTTTACTACTTGGCTGTACCATGTTCACATGACAAATAATTGCTTTTACTTAACAAATGTGTTGWTATTATCCGTTGTGTGACATCTAATTATCTGTCACATTTCACCACCATGCTATTTGTCGCCATCCAGAGACAATATTACTACTACTGTTATGATCTAAAATGAAAGCAAGCACCTTGAAGTAACAGGATAACAGCCTCACTTAAGAGACATTTTATTGAACTTTACCATTTCCTTCAAGAGTATCTCTTGAATATTTTCTTACATTCAGTTAGTTGTTTTATTTCATGCATGTTGGATAGACTTGCAAGGTCACCATTAAAAAATAAATCCTAAACCAACATTTATTGAGTACACGTCACAACAGTTCCGGTGCTGTTGGCTAGCCGAGGATGAATATCAGACCACATTTTAATAGAAGTGAAAGACGAGGTATTCTAATGGAGATGGAAAAGTTGTGTGTCATTGCACCCCTGATAAATGTCATGCCCACGTTACATCTAAGCAGGGGAGACATCTTTATTCTCCACCCTGCCACTGTGTTGTCTACAAATCAGTATCTGAGGTTTAACGTTGTTAGCTGGCTGGCAAGCCTTCCGTCTGGGGACTACTCTCCTCCGAAACATCTTTAGTTGGGGAAATAAATCAATCTGCTGCTGGTCTACCTGAGCCTCTCTCCCTTGCTCCATCACATTCTCCCTTGCTCCCTCACATTCTCCCCTGCTCCCTCACATTCTCCCCTGCTCCCTCTCATTCTCCCCTGCTCCCTCTCATTCTCCCCTGCTCCCTCTCATTCTCCCCTGCTCCCTCTCATTCTCCCCTGCTCCCTCTCATCTCCCTTTGCTCCTTCATTCCGTGTCCCTGCGTCCCTCTCATTCTCCCCTGCTCCCTCTCATTCTCCCCTGCTCCCTCTCATTCTCCCCTGCTCCCTCTCATTCTCCCTTGCTCCCTCTCATTCTCCCTTGCTCCCTCTCATTCTGCCGTCACACAAAGATACCTTTTAATTTCTCTAAGCTTTCCTCCATATCTCCTCTTCACTGGCTCCAGGGAATAGATTTCCACTGAACAAGCCCTCACTAGCCCTCCCTGAACCTAATCCACCAACAGGTAGCCAGACTGTAGCTTAACGGCTAGCCTACCTACCAGGACATAACTGATAAGACTGCATAACTATCTGCACAACGGCTTGCACAACTGTAAAACAGATCACAAGTCATTGAGTCTGTTAGTTCTGTTTTGTAGACATGAAAAGCAGAGAGACAAACAAGCACTTCTGTGAATTGGAGTGTTAGGTTACTCCTCATTAGGAACACTGGAGCCAGGGGTGATTCAGAGAAAGAGACATTACACACTGTTGTTCAAGAGCTATTCAACAAAGCCTGTCTGAGGAAAATATGATGTGTCTATGTGGATGGGTGTGTGTGTGTGTGTGTGTGTGTCAGAAATAGTGTCTCAGAATGGAAGAAAACATTACATGAGGAAAACACCAGCAGGGAGAGAGAGTCACAGGGAGAGGGATCTCACCACAGGGTCAAATACAAAAACAACCATCCTCCAGGGTATTTACACTTTAAAAAGTCGAAACTAAAAATCCTTAAAACATTCATAGTGACTGAAGTATGACACCTTCCATGATGGTAAAGACTACAGTGTATTGTTACATTCCTGACCTTTGGTCTGCATCTCACCCCACCTCTACCCACTATCAGGGTCACGCATGATGTCATAGGATATTTGCGTGCAGTTAAGAGTGCAGCTCAGAGACAAACAAACAGCCACCAGCTGTGTCATAACACCCATTAGACRGCGTCTGTCTGGACTGGAGAGGAGACGACAGTCTACAGCAGCCTACAGCTTCTTCTAGTTGTTATGATGGCCTTTTACAATGGCTCAGAACCAGAACTTCAGCCAGGCAGCACCCAGTCATTCATCAAAACAATCCTAACCAATCTGCGTAATGTTAAACTAATAAATTSTAAACTAATGTGTTCCTTGTGGGTTGATTCTAACTGAAGAGATAAAACAGCCTGAAAGGTTGAAGGTGTTGTAGTGCTGGACAGGCAATGTGGATAGAAATCCATATCATTATAATCGTACTGAATCCTCATGATAACAATAAGAATAAATAAAAACATTGAGATGCGCAGTAGGCCTATTACAGGCCTCTAGGCTATACTTTCCAATACTGTTCTAAGATTGCAACTGCACTGTATCGACTGCYGTCTGAAATTATTAACATTAGGCTGTAGGCAAGCCTGTAAATTACAGAATACCCAGCAAAATATCATATAATTAAACTTCACACACACAGTCCCCCCTCTCTCCTACCAGTTTGATGTGTTGTATGGTGGCCTCTCTGGGGACGTCCATCTGGATGTAGATGCCGGTGGGTAACAGGAAGTCCACAGTGACCAGGTCCTCTCCAGACARCTGGGAGTGGGCCGCCCACAAGTCCAGGTCGTCTGTCATGGCGGGAGGCATCGCAGGGACCAACACCCAGCTCAACCATAAGGACCTGGGAGGAGGAAAGAGGACCGCTAGGGAGAGTAACCATGAACTGCTGAAGAACCACAACCACATGCAGAGAGTATAGAACTGTGACCGTGAATGGCTGAACCTCACAGAGTTCTTCCAATTCCTACTATCCTATTGAAATGCAGACATAGTTTGATACTCTTTACTGAAGACTGAAAGTTGGGTGGTGTCAGGCTGAGGAGACTGTAATRCTCCATCTTTACCCCCAGGGGGAGCCCTGTATAACACGGGCTGGCCATGGTTGGGTGAGCGCCAGCCCTCAGAGGAATGCCCACTAAGCAAACACAGGAACAAAAGGTCACCAACCCTTCCCCTCAACCCTGACAACCTGCTCTGGTTCCCCCCCTCGCTTGGCCGTGAGGCTGTTGCCAAGGSAATTATCAAGAGAGTTGAGGAGTAAACGGAGTTGAGGTAAATTTTGCTGACATTTTTCAAATCATCCAGTGAGTGTGCAATGACCGTAGTTAGTGTTGGACTGGAGTTGACAGGTTTTCAAAATTTCCTTCAAAAAATGTGTTACGGGTTTAGGAGGTGGTTCAAGTACACACACAGACACACACACACACTAGAGTAAGTGCTTGAGCAGCTTTGGTAAAGAACCGCATGCTGCCCAGTTTCCATTCTGGCTCAGTGTTTCACCACAATAGACCATCCACACTCACAGTTGCCTTTCTGTAATGACCTATTCCTGAAGAGCTTGTCTTTAAGTGCTCCAGCAGGAGACAGTTCAATCTCCATTTTGGCTCAATATCACCAGGCCATTAAATCCAGCAGCAGCCCCATTGTCTCTAATGGTGTTAAGTGCTTGGGTCCATTTTGGCTCTGCAGCAAGTACAGTATCGTGGCCCATTTGGAGCCACTATMTTGGCCACTTAACATGATCAGCTATGCAGATACAACTGCTCTGACTGCCATTCAACACTCCAAACTAGAACATTCTCTCTTAAAAGGAACTGTACAATTACTCCCCCACCAAGACGGGGGTAAGTAAACACACACACTCTGACCCATTGGTGAGTGGTGGAACTAAGCACTAGTGCTGGGATGATAAAGCTAAAATTATTGACACCGACCATATTGATCACTTATTATCTCAGGCATTTTGCGTATATCGTTCATTACAATAAGTAGCCTATACTAGACAAATGTCAATGAAATGAGTTTGCTAATGCGACAATTGATGGCTACAACCATCAAACTAGTCGTAGTTTACATTGCGTCCGGAAAGTATTCAGAAAACTTCACTTTTTCCACATTTTGTTACATTATGGATGAAATTAAAAATCCTCTTCAAATCGACACACAAWAACAAAGCGAAAACAGGGTTTTAGAAATTTTCGCAAAATCAAGCCATGAAGTTGAAGAAATTGTCCGTAGAGCTCTGAGACAGTAACACACTACACCGCCAGGGACTCAAATCCTGCAGTTACACCTCCAAATGACTCAAATGATGTCAATTAGCCTATCAGAAGCTTCTAACACCATGACATAATTTCCCCAAGCTGTTTATTTAAAGGCACAGTCAATTTAGTGTATGTAAACTTCTGACCCGCTGAATTAATCTGTCTAAAGAAGTGAAAAAATCTGTGTGAAATAATCTGTCTGTAAACAATTGTTGGAAAAATTACTTGTGTCATGCACAAAGTAGATGTTCTACCCGACTTGCCAAAACTATAGTTTGTTAACTTCTTCTTAATAGGGGGGCGCCATTTCCACTTTGGGAAAAAAATAGTGCCCAAATTAAACGGCCTCGTACTCTGTCTCTAGATCATTGATATGCATATTATTATTAATATTGGATAGAAAACACTCTGAAGTTTCTAAAACTGTTTGAATTATATCTGTGAGTAAAACAGAACTCATTTGGCAGGCAAACTTCCAAACAGGAAGTGAAAATTCTGAAATGGGTCTCTGTGAAGGGCTGCTCCTATTCAATTGCCTTGTTTATTATGGATATGTATGCACTTCATACGCCTTCCACTAGATGTCAACAGGCAGTTAGAATGTTGAATGAGGTGTCTGGCCTGATGTGGACCGAATGAGAGCTTTTGAGTGACAGGTCAGCCATATTGGCAGTATTTTTGCTGCGCACCTGGGAGCACCATATAAATTTTCTGCAATGCGTTAGGTAGACACGAAGAAATGCTCCGTTGGACGTTATTGGATACATATGAGAAAAACATCCTAAAGATGGATTTTCAACTGAGTTTGACCAGTTTATTCGACTTTTTTATATGACTTTTGGAATTTTTCGTTCATGCGCCAAACATCATGGACACGTGAGCACCATTTATGCTAGCCAAAGTTGCTAATTCGACAGAAGAAATGGACATTGTAAAACAAAACAACGATTATTGTGGAACTAGCACTCCTGGCACTGCATTCTGATGAAAGTTCATCAAAGGTAAGAGAAATATTTATGATGTTATTTCGTATTTTTGGTTGAATATGTTACTCCAACATGGCGGAGAATGGCTGAGCGCTGTCTCAGATTATTATGCTGTGCTTTTTACTAAAGTAATTTTTTAAAATCTAACACAGCGGTTGCATTAAGAACCAGTGTATTCTTAATTATATATCCAACATGTATTTTTCAGCAAAGTTTATGATGAGTTTTTCTGTTAGATTACGTGACTCTCCAAAAATTTCTCCGGACAATTTGGAGCATTTTTGCACCATGTTCACAAACTAGCTTATAAATATGCACATTTTCGAACAAAACATAAATGTATTGTATAACATGATGTTATAAGACTGTCATCTGATGAGTTGTTCAAAGGTTAGTGATTTTTTTTATTTTATTGTGGGTTTGTTGGAAAGCTATCTTTGCGGTGAAAAAATGGCGTGTGTTTTGGCTATTGTGGTGAGCTAACATAAATTATGTTGTGTTTTCGCTGTAAAACATTTTTAAAAAATCGGGACATGTTGGCTGGATTCACAAGATGTTTATCTTTTCATTTGCTGTACAACATGTATTTTCATTAA
>NC_036862.1:35104378-35133019 GCF_002910315.2 Salvelinus sp. IW2-2015
ACAAGATTTGTCCCCCTGCTTAAGCCAGTACATGTCCAGGCCCGTCTGAAGTTTGCTAGAGAGCATTTGGATGATCCAGAAGAAGATTGGGAGAATGTCATATGGTCCAGATGAAACCAAAATATAACTTTTTGGTAAAAACTCAACTCGTCGTGTTTGGAGGACAAAGAATGCTGAGTTGCATCCAAAGAACACCATACCTACTGTGAAGCATGGGGTGGAAACATCATGCTTTGGGGCTGTTTTTCTCCAAAGGACCAGGACGACTGATCCGTGTAAAGGAAGAATGAATGGGGCCATGTATCGTGAGATTTTGAGTGAAAACCTTCTTCCATCAGCAAGGGCATTGAAGATGAAACGTGGCTGGGTCTTTCAGCATGACAATGATCCAAACACACCGCCCGGGCAACGAAGGAGTGGCTTCGTAAGAGAAGCATTTCAAGGTCCTGGAGTGGCCTAGCCAGTCTCCAGATCTCAACCCCATAGAAAATCTTTGGAGGGAGTTGAAAGTCCGTGTTGCCAGCAACAGCCCCAAAACATCACTGCTCTAGAGGAGATCTGCATGGAGGAATGGCCAAATACCAGCAACAGTGTGTGAAAACCTTGTGAAGACTTACAGAAAACGTTTGACCTCTGTCATTGCCAACAAAGGTATAACAAAGTATTGAGATAAACTTTTGTTATTGACCAAATACTTATTTTCTACCATAATTTGCAAATAAATTCATTAAAAATCCTACAATGTGATTTTCTGGATTTTTTCCCCCTCATTTTGTCTGTCATAGTTGAAGTGTACCTATGATGAAAATTACAGGCCTCTCTCATCTTTTTAAGTGGGAAAACTTGCACAATTGGTGGCTGACTAAATACTTTTTTGCCCCACTGTATATATAATATATATATATATATATATAATATATATATGGTGGAGATATTTGTTTTTGTAAAGAACATTGCATACACCTTAACCAAATACACTATAAACTCAGGTTTTCACAATTTCTGACATTTAATCCTAGTAAAAATTCAGTTTTAAGCCAGTTAGGATAACCACTTTATTTTAAGAATGTGAAATGTCAGAATAATAGTAGAGAGAATGATTTATTTCAGCTTTTATGGCTTTCATCACATTCCCAGTGGGTCAGAAGTTTACATACACTCAATTAGTATTTGGTAGTGTTGCCTTTAAATTGTGTCGAACTTGGGTCAAACATTTCGGGTAGCCTTCCACAAGCTTCCCACAATAAGTTGGGTGAATTTTTGGCTCCTTCCTCCTGACAGAGCTGGGTAACTGAGTCAGGTTTGTAGGCCTCCTTGCTCGCACACACTTTTTCCGTTCTGCCCACAAATGTTCTATGGGATTGAGGTCCAGGGCTTTGTGATGGCCACTCCAATACCTTGACTTTGTTGTCCTTAAACCATTTTGCCACAACTTTGGAAGTATGTTTGGGGTCATTGTCCATTGGAAGACCCATTTGCGACCAAGCTTTAACTTCCTTGTTTTATGATGAGTATTTATGTATTTCACATTGCTCTCTGTAATTATTCTGGTTGTTTTGGTGCCATTTATGATCATGGCACCAATGTAAAACCAGGATTTGTAGCTATAAATAAATATATGTTGTGTTTTCGCTGTAAAACATTTTAAAAATCGGACATGTTGGCTGGATTCACAAGATGTTTATCTTTCATTTGCTGTATTGGACTTGTGATTTCATGAAATWATATTATATGATATTCCCTGTGGCGCTAGGCTMGGCTATGCTAGTCAGCGTTTCTGATGAGGAGGATCCCGGATCCGGGAGGGTGGGTCGGTAGAGGTTTTAACAAGAAATTTGTGGAGTGGTTGAAAAACGAGTTTGAATGACTCCAAACTTCGGACTTCAACTGTATATGCAACTTTCACATTGACATTCAATGTAGGATTTGCGCATAAGGTCGAGTTACCCTTATATAGCTGATGAGAAGATTTCCCCTGGGCTAGTGCGCTCATGTGTGTGTAAGACGTACAGGTGTGATTTCATCATGACAGTGTAAAGGGTATAGGAGAATGTATAGGGTGTCTGATAGCAGAGGAGTCACTGTAGAACTACGACAGCCTAGTCAATTTAATGACACACATATTCCACTGTTACACTTAATGAAATTATTCCACCATGTGTTTGGAAAGAAAGAACTGTTGTCATGGTAACACCCCATTGTTCTATTGAAAAGGTCTCCCCTAAAGACTGACGAATACATTATGATTAGGTTTATTAACAAGTATGTCCTTATGTTTTGTAAACGGTCGCGGTCTCTCTCGCGTACTCTAGTCTACAATGGGGCAGTGTGTGCGAGGAAGGGGGAGATATGAGGTCATGGTCAGTGATTAAAGACCCTGTGACACTTCTAAAAATACTACAATGAGTTCACAAAAGAGGAAGACCCCCCACCCCCGCTCCACTATAAATACAGTACCGGTGTGAATGAGGTCACATTCTCTCCCTCTCTCACACACACAATCTATACTAGGGCATCCCGAGTCAGCTTTTCCACTAGCTCTCTAGCTGAGTGGCTGTTGTTCAGGGGGGAATGGGGGCTTGGGGACTGTACTGACCACATCCAGTCATATTCATCCACATCAGCCCACATGGTGTCAAATCACACCCCTTCCCTCTCTGAACATGTTAACTCCCCTTGTGAGTGGGGGGAAATTGAGTGTGTGTGTGGTCAGTAGAGGGGGGGGGGTAGAGGGGGGGTGTGAGTGAGATTAGTCAGTAGGGCGTGAGTTGTGGAAGTGTTGTGGTACACAGTGGTAGCACTTCTAGGTGAACAGAACACATTTTGATGTAGAACTAGTGGTCCAGAGTTACCCTGATGTTTTGTCTCAGTGTGAGGCCTGACATAACAGGCGAGTTAGGAGTGTGTGTGTGGTGTGTGTATGAGGGTTATGAAGGGTGTGTGTGTGAGAAACAGTCACACCCTCACTGCTGCTCAAACATGACAGAAATCACTAGACACTCCTACTTGTGGATTTAGAGAGTGGCTGTGGGCTTAAGACAGGATATGATAGAAAAAACTGAAGAGGATAAATACCCTTTACTGTAGTGAGGTCTACTGTAGCAACATCATAGTTGTGGTCTGGTCTGTACAGTCCAACAACAATCAACTGGACATAGTAGGCATACTATAGAGGACAGGGTAATGAGGCTGTATACTGTATATGGTGGAGATAACATATTGTGTGTGAAAGGCTTTGATTGTATTTATTCAACACACCAACACTGTGGTTTTCCTGTCTGTGGTAAACATCAGTGTCATATCTTGCATTGGTCCATTTGGTGGGAAAAGTGGCCGAGGATATTGGATTAGAGCTCAAACTACAACCCCCCCCCTATACCTTTATCTCTCTGGTCTGTCCCTCTCCTCCCTCTCCCTCTACCGTATATCAGTGGGTACTGATGTGGCCAAGATAATTTATTTATATTTTTTCTCCATAATTTCATGGTATCCAATTGGTAGTTACAATCTTGTCTCATCACTGCAACTCCCGTACGGACTCGGGAGAGGCGAAGGTCGAGAGCCGTGTGTCCTCCGAAACGCAACCCAGCCAAGCCACACTGCCCGCTTAACCCGTAAACCAGCCGCACCAATGTGTCGGAAGACACACCGTACACCTGCCGACCGTGTTAGCGTGCATTGCGCCGGCCCGCCACAGGAGTCGCTAGTGCGCGATGGGACAAGGACATCCCTGCCGGACAGACCCTCTCCTAACCCGGACGATGCTGGGCCAATTGTGCMCCGCCCCATTGGTCTCCCGGTAGCGGCAGAGCCTGGACTCGAACCAGGATCTCTAGTGGCACAGCCAAGAGTTACAGCCAGGCAGACATCACCAATCATTGTAACATAAAACCCAACTTTTGTGAAAACCTAAATCATCCATAGTGACGTCATAAAGGTTTATTGCGACATCACAGAGCATCCATGTCGCTCCATAATGCATCCATTATGATGTCATAAAAGCCCGTTCTCATCCCCCCCCTCCCTCCTCACTTATCGCCCTGTGGGTGGAGAGAGGGAGGGAGGAAATGTCAACAGATTTATTTCCTGCTCAGCACAGCCCACTTGGAGTGCACCACTGCTTAATCCTCAAGATAATATAATGGCAGCGGTGGCTGCAAGTTGGCTGTGTGTGTATAAATAGTACTATTGAGATTGGGGATGGAGATGCAGATTCTTATTGTATGCATGTACGTTTGGAAGGGGTACGGGAGTAGAGGGAAGGGGAAAGGGAGTAGAGGGAAGGGGAAAGGGAGTAGAGGGAAGGGGAACGGGAGTAGAGGGAAGGGGTACGGGAGTAGAGGGAAGGGGAAAGGATAAATGTTTGGAAGGAGCAGCACAGCCCAAAGTCAGATGCCACATGTTCATACCACTGTGTTAATGAGGGTTAGGCTCAACACATTACTAAGCACTGTACACACCTGGATACTGAGCATGCCTCAACCACACATCTCCAAAACTGTTCTGACACTGACAGTTGTGTGAGGCAGAGTCATTAGGCAGGGAGTTTAGTGGTGGAGTCTCGCCCGTGGTGTCTATCTTCTGAGACAGGCAAGGTCTGTTAGCAACAGCACAGCGACCGCCCCGCCCCCCCCCTTCTGGGCAGTTTGAACACACCCGATTATCACCTCACCACACACACACACACACACACAGTAGTGAATACACTATATTCAGATACTGTACACTATTTTCTCTCACACACACGGTTCTTAATCATGTTGTTTTCATTGGAATCCACTCAGTGTGCAGGCGTGGCTGCCACTTGACTTGACACGTGAGGCCTCTGGGAGAACATTTGGGTGGAGGCAGAGAACTCACTCCTGCCAAACATAATGGAGAGGGAGAGAGAGTGAGTAATGATAAAGAGATGGGGAAAGAAAGAGAGGGAGAGAATGAGGAGAGGAAACAGCGAGTAAGAAGATTGAGAGATGGCAAGACATGTATGATGTAATATTTATCTGTCTCTGTGGCTGCAGTGTTAAATGGGTTCAACTGGATGCCCCCACCCTGGATGCCCCACTTCTGTGCCTGTGCCATAATTCTGACGCTTGTGAGCCCAATTCTAATCCCGCGGATTAAAAGGGTATTTTAACAAGGCAAATATAGTAGAGTATAACACAGAAACACAGTGCGTATTGAACCCTGGCAGGATGACACCGGGGCTGCTGGAAGTCACCTTGGATTATCAACACATGTGTTACAAAAAGGTCATTGTGTTAAAAACAAGCTAAACCTACATTACAAATCATAGGAGCTATAATGAGAAAAGCTAATGTTATGCTAATTAACAAACTCTTACTCAAATGACACTGTGTAAACACAAATAAATATTCATACTGTTGTACATAACACAGTCTCCCACATATAAAGAAAGTGCCTAATTGTCCTTTTATCCACTGCACTTTGTGTTTATGCATACATATGTATCGATGATGTAATGCATTATAGATGATGCCTGTACCATGTTTGACTATGATTTTGTTTGGTATCTCAAAACCCAGTGGTCCACAATGTGGTTTAAAACAACAAAAAATCTCAAACTCTACACATGTTATGGGACTGAGAGAAGAAAAATTCAATATATATAAATATATTCTTTAAATATAATTGAATGTAATTCTACACATTTTGACATGGCTTCTGCCGTGTTCTTATGCTGAGTGACTCAAATGACAAAATCAAATGGGAGCCCCATGCCATAACATTTTGGGAATTTTAGATTCCCCATAACTGTACATTTTTTTTTTGGTGATTGTTAGATTTCAATTACCTTATTTAAAAATATATAGCTCTATCTTTTGGTTAATCCGTTTAAGTTAACACTGAAAACATTTTACCATGGCTAAAAAGACACCCCCCCAAAAAAAATCTAAAATAAATCGATACAGTCAGTCAAAAGTTTGGACCTACTCCTTTAAGGGTTTTCTTTCTTTTGTACATTGTATAATAATAGTGAAGACATCAAAACTATGAAATAACACATTGAATCATGACGTAACCAAAAAGTGTTAAACAAATAAAATATATTTTATATCTGAGAATCTTCAAAGTAGCCAGCCTTGCCTTCATGACAGCTTGCACACGCTTGGCATTCATGTAGTGACATGGAATGCATTTCAATTAACATCTGTGCTTTGTTAAAAGTTAATTTGTGGAATTGTTTTCCTTCTTAATCTTGAACCAATCAGTTGTGTTGTGACAAGGTGTGGGGGGGGGGGTATACAGAAGATAGCCCTATTGGTAAAAGACCAAGTCCATATAATGGCAAGAACAGCTCAAATAAGCAAAGAGACACAACAGTCCATCATTACTTTAAAATTATGGTCAGTCAACCCGGAAAACTTTTAAAGTTTCTTCAAGTGCAGTAGCAAAAACCATCAAGCGCTATGATGAAACTAGCTCTCATGAGGACTGCCACAGGAAAGGAAGACCCAGAGTTACCTCTGCTGGAGAGGGTACATTCATCAGAGTTAACTGCACCTCAGAAATTGAGGCCTATTTCAAGGCCTACCTTCAAACTCAGTGCCTCTTTGCTTAACACATGGGAAAATCAAAAGAAATCAGCCAAGACCTCAGAACAAAAATTGTAGACCTCCACAAGTCTGGTTCATTATTGGGAGCAGTTTCCAAACGCCTGAAGGTACGTTCATCTGTACAAACAATAGTACGCAAGTATAAACACAATGGGACCATGCAGACGTCATACTGCTCAGAAGGAGACGCGTTCTGTCTCCTATAGATGAACGTACTTTGGTGCGAAAAGTGCAAATCAATCCCTAGACAACAGCAAAGGACCTTGTGAAGATGCTGGAGGAAACAGGTACAAAAGTATCTATATCCACAGTAAAACGAGTCCTATATCGACATAACCTGAAAGGCCGCTCAGCAAGGAAGAAGCCTCTGCTCCAAACCGCCATAAAAAAGCCAGACTACGCTTTGCAACTGCACATGGGGACAAAGCTCATACTTTTGGAGAAATGTCCTCTGGTCTGATGAACAAAAATAGAACTGTTTGGCCATAATGACCATCGTTATGTTTGGACGAAAAAGGTGGAGGCTTGCAAGCTGAAGAACACTATCCTAACCGTGAAGCACGGGAGTGGTAGCATCATGTTGTGGGGGTGCTTTGCTGCAGGAGGGACTGGTGCACTTCACAAAATAGATGGCATCATGGAGGAAGATTATGTGGATATATTGAAGCAACACTCAAGACATAGTCAGGAAGTTAAAGCTTGGTTGCAAATGGGTCTTCCAAATGGACAATGACCCCAAGCATACTTCCAAAGTTGTGGAAAACAAAGTCAAGGTATTGGAGTGGCCATCACAAAGCCCTGAACTCAATCCTAAGAAAATGTGTGGGCAGAACTGAAAAAGCGTGGCGAGCAAGGAGAGCCTACAACTGACTCAGTTACACCAGCTCTGTCAGGAGGAAGGGGCCAAAATTCACCCAAATTATTGTAGGAAGCTTGTGGAAGGCTACCCGAAACATTTGACCCAAGTTAAACAATTTAAAGCCAATGCTACCAAATACTAATTGAGTGTGTAAACTTCTGACCCACTGGGAATGTGATGAAATAATAAAAAGCTGAAATAAATCACTCTACTATTATTCTGTCATTCACATTCTTAAAATAAAGTGGTGATCCTAACTGAACTAAGACAGGGAATTTTTACTTGGATTAAATGTCAGGAATTGTGAAAAACTGAGTTTAAATGTATTTGGCTAAGGTGTATGTAAACTTCCGACTCAACTGTATATTTATTTTTCAATCATATTTTTGGGAGTGGCGGCAATGATTTGTTGCCCACCGCTGCTGAATGTATATAGGGGAAACACTGCACACTTACAGGAAAACTCACAATACAAAGCAGCTGTTCTAACAAGGAGCTCTCCATTACAGAGAGTTTTAGACTCTTCACCACTCCCTCAGGGAATGAGAGAAGGGAGGGAGAAGAGGAAAGGAACGGGCAAAAGAGGACTGTAGAGTAATAGAATATCATTTTATTAAGCAATATTATTTCAGGATTTAAGTTGCAACAGGAAATCAGAGATAGAGGGAAGAGGAGAGAAAGWTGTTTATGGATGGAGGGAGATAAGAGAGGAGGGTTAAATGTGGATAGATGGTACATGCAATGGAGGGAGAGAGAAAGGAGAATGAGAGAGAGAGAACAGAGAGAGGGRAAGCGAGATGGGAGGCTGAGTTACAATGCTTGCCTGTGGCGGGTGGGCTGGCCTGGGCCAGGTCTCTACAATAGTCCTCTGTACCCGCTCATCTCAACCATCTGTGTGTGTGGTGTGTGTGTGTGTGTGTGTCTTTCAGAGTGTCAGTGAAGGCAGTCCCGTGCCCGACTCCACACAAACACTGGCCTTGTGTCAGCCTTGCCCCCACCCCTCACCTCCATCAACTCGTCAGACCTGTTGCATTCCCCATGCAGGAAAAACAGTTGGGCCACAAAAGCCCAACAGGCCATTACGACCCAGCAAAACAGTTGGGCCACAGARGTCACATGGAACCGGGGCCCACACTGGACTAGTGTGATGTGTATACAGTACGTGGTCTATTTTGGCATGGCGCTGTCGAACTCTTCTCCAGCTGCCACACAAACACTCACACCCAAGTATATGCATTTATATAGCAAACCCAGGATACCCATACTGCATGTAGTCCAGCCCAACAGACATAACCACAGGGGTCAAACTAAAGTCACACACCAACACACCCTGGTTTAGATAACCAATGAGGAGAATCATGGTATTCTAGTCTCTAGAAAGAATCTCACTGCTCTTCTAATTTAACACATATAGTTCCTCCAACTGACCCGCCTACTACACTCACATGTCAAAGGAGAGAGAACGAGGTCTATGTAAACTCTTCATTTTATCATAGTCAAAGATCATTATTCAAAGCATCCTCCCACACACTCACTCCAGGGAAAAACCACATATGCAAAGTAGTCATGCCCCATCAGATTCTGTGAAACAGGGCTTGTAAACAAAGTGAGATAAAATAACATCTCAGCTCAGACACCACGTTCCCATCTCTCTTTTCTCTCCAYCTCACTGACGCCCTCTCTCTCTTCCTCAAACTGGAGCCACAACTCCTGAATATTAAGTGATTGTGATTTTAAGCCACGCCYCATTCCCTCACTGTCAAATGAGGGTCAAGCAGATGCGCACTGACAGGATGTGGCCGCTATGTCCCTTCCTGTTTTAACCYTCGACGCCATGACGACGCAACCACAACGAAACCGGTTCAGCTCTGTCCTCTGACACAATCAGCTCATTTAACAAAAACAAACATTGAGGAAGTACCCCTCTATGAGCAAATGTGATGACCGAAGAGTACATCTGATAAGTGTGTGAGCTATGAGGAGGCAGGGTGAGAGTTCAAAGTTCCTCAACAGTCTAAAGGTATCCTCTCCTCCTCTTAATCATATTCACTCATCTGACAAACAGGGTAGTTGAGAGAAATATTACAGATGCCTAAAGGTGATTAAGCCCCTATGTACAAACGTTAACCTATATGTCCGTGCCATTTTACCAGGAGAAACAGACAGAGGCTGATACCTATTTCTATATGAGAATAGTAGGCTGAGGCAGAAACAGACAGAGGCTGATACCTATTTCTATATGASAATAGTAGGCTGAGGCAGAAACAGACAGAGGCTGATACCTATTTCTATATGAGAATAGTAGGCTGAGGCAGAAACAGACAGAGGCTGATACCTATTTCTATATGAGAATAGTAGGCTGAGGCATAAACAGGGAAGTCGAGCTATCCTCTTTCAAAGCAACACTGATTGATGAAGAGGTATTCTAACGTCATTGTCGAAGCACAATGCTAGGAGTGTCTTCAAACCAGTCGCTGGCTCCAGACTAGCTATAAAGAAGTCCCAAACTGTCTCTGCTCCCGATAATGCTCAGACAGACTGAACTAGCAGAGACCGAGAACACCAGGAACAAACGTATAAAAATAACACCAAACTGTCTTGAATGTAACACAATCTACACAGTCTCCCTGTGTGTCGCTCTCTCAAAAAAAAGGCACGCAAGCACACACAGGCTCCAACACTCTATTGAGCTGACTGTTGCCAGGGACACTGCTCTAGTAAGCGATACAGTGTCCTTCCGTTCGTCCGTCCGTCCGTTCAGGTTGTAACTCTCCAGCTCTCATTCACCCGGAGTTATTTGACATTTGCATTAAAACCAATTGCTGCAATCTGCACTGTTGCTGTATATGCATTGAATATAGTACAATAACATGCATCAGCAATAGGTTCCTATATTATCATTATACTGTATGTATAGTAATAGATCTACCATAGTCCTTTATAATTTTTTATTTCACCTTTATTTAACCAGGTAGGCTAGTTGAGAACAAGTTCTCATTTACAACTGCGACCTGGCCAAGATAAAGCAAAGCAGTGTGACACAGACAACAACACAGAGTTACACATGGAGTAAACAATAAACAAGCCAATAACACAATAAACAAGTCAATGACACAGTAGAAAAAAGAAAGTCTATATACAGTGTGTGCAAAAGCCATGAGGAGGTAGGCAATAAATAGGCCATAGGAGCGAATAATGTCAATTTAGCAGATTAACACTGGAGTGATACATGAGCAGATGGTGTGCAAGTAGAGATACTGGTGTGCAAAAGAGCAGAAAAGTAAATAAAATAAATACTGTCTAGTCACACATGCAGTACAATAACCTTATAAAATGGGTAGTGGCACACTGTAGTGGACTGTTAATAATACCACCAGAACACTGCATTAAGAATAGGCACCGCAGAAGGGTTTCCTAGGATTGTATGTGGAAGGGTTCACATTAACCAAAGTCATAGCAGTGAAAAGAATACTACTATAAATCAAAACACACAACAAAAAAACACTTCCTGAGAGAAAACCAAGTTTGAGCTCTCTTTCCGGGAATGGAGAGTGCCGTGCCATTCCACTTTAGAGCTTGGACAGTCAAAAAAAGATTTGTGCCTGCCTTGTAAACATTCCTTGTGCTCCGGGGTGATGGGCTAAGGTAGGAAGATGGGAAGAGCRACAGGATCAAAGAGACAGAGATAATTGAATCAGGGTCTATTTCAACATTATTCGGAGTAGGAACAGATGAACAGAGCTCAGCTGAAGAGAGAGGAGAAAGAGAGAGGAGAAAGAGAGAGGAGAAAGAAAGTTAAAAGGAGAAAAAAGAATGTTGACGACATCCGCTCCTCATTTACTTAGCCTACTGGGTCTACTGGTCCCACTCACACAGAACTACCCTGCTCATTTACCTCTTTCTCCCCAGATGAAATCCTGTGACTAGTCAGGTTCGGCAGCCCGACAACCTGCCCGCTTGACCCAATCCGCTCCAGACCATCTCTGGAGAGCTCTTATTCCTCACATCCATCATCAACTCATTCTGACCACTGGCTGCGTCCCCTCGGACTTCAAAAATGGCCAGAGTCRCTCCTCTCCCCAAGAAACCAACACACGACCCATCTGACGTCAAAAACTACAGACCGGTATCCCTTCATTCTTTTCTTTCCAAAACACTTGAGTGTGCCGTCTCTGACCAACTCTCTTGCAATTTCTCTCAGAACGATCTTCTTGACCCTAACCAGTCAGSCTTCAAGACGGGTCAATCAACCAAGAAWGCTCTTCTGTGTCACAGAGGCTCTCCGCACCGTCAAAACTGACACTCTCCTCTGTTCACATCCTCCAAGAGAGGATACAAGCATTTCGCTATAACCACAATAACATCTGCTAAATATGTGTATTTGACCAATACATTTTGATTTGAAGATCTATCCGCTGCCTTCGACACTGTGAACCATCAGATCCTTCTCTCCACCCTATCAGGGCTGGGCGTCTYAGGCTCTGCACACTCTTGAATTGCATCCTACCTGGCAGGCTCATACCAGGTGATGTGCAGACACAGATCTTCTCCACGACATGCTCACACTACTGGTGTYCCCCAGGGCTCGGTTCTAGGCCCTTTCCTTCTCTCTATACACCAAGTCACTTGGCTCCATCATAAYATTACACGGTCTCTCCTATCATTACTATGTGGATGATGACACAACTACTTTTTTCCTTCCCCCTTCTGACACYCAGATGGCGACACGTGCCTCTATGTGCCTGGCAGATWTCTTAGCTTGGATGTCAGCCCACGACCTCAAGCTCAAGACGGAGCTGCTCTTTCTCCCGAGGAAGGCCAGCCCGCTCCAAGTCCTCTCCATCACGGTTGACAACTGTGGTGTCCCCCTCCCAAAGTGCAAAGAACCTTGGCGTGACCCTGGACAACAACCTGTCATTCTCTGCAAACATCAAAGSAGTGACCACTCCTGTAGATTCATGTTCTACAAAATCCGTAGAGTACGATCTTCCCTCACACAGGAAGTGGTGCAGGTCCTAATCYAGCCACTTGTCATCTCCCGTCTGGACTACTGAAACTCACTGTTGGTGGGCTCCCCGCTAGTGACATCAAACCCCTGCAATTTATCCAGAATGTTGCCGCCCACCTGGTGTTCAACCTTCCCAAGTTCTCCTATGTCATCCGCTCCTCCRCACACGTCACTGGATTCCAGTCGAAGCTCACATGCACTACAAGACCATGGTACTTGCCTACGGCGCAGCAAGAGGAACGGCCAATCTCTTCAGGCTAAGCTCAAACATTACACCCAAACCGAGGTACTCTGTTATGCCAGCTTAGGTCTTTTGGCACTCCCACCCCTATGGGAGGGCAGCTCCCACTCAGCCCAGTCAAAGCTATTCTCTGGCCTGGCACCCTAATGGTGGAACATGAAGCTAGGACATCCCTGCCCATCTTCCGAAAACATCTGAAACCTTACYGCTTCAAAAGAGCATCTTATACAATCCTCCAGCACCCCCCCACCCCCTAAAACTTGCCTTTCGTTTACTAGCAGGTCTAAAGAAAGTCAAATCTATTTCAGAAGAAGGTCCTGATGTGGATATGCCAAATGGCTGTGGGATACACTAGTTAAATTAGCAGACAAGATTTGCTTATAATTCCGTGGCATTATTTTATAGTATGAAGAATACAAAGCTGAATAAAATAAAGGAKATTTTCTCCGAACGATTTGAAGGAGTGCGCACATGGCTATTCTTTGTTGAGCGGTTATTAACAAAGAAATAGGTATTCCTATATCCTTAATTTAGAGTTAGTAATGTAACTGTAGTTCTACAAACATGGGGCTATATGTTGTCATGTTTAATAAGGATGCATGATGAGACTAATTATGATTTGAAAAAAAGTAGCCTGATAGGCATGAGTTCTGCTTTCTGCGTACACCCCTCATCAGTCTCTCAKTCACCATTTGACAAGCACTTGATAACGCCTTGAATTTTATGGCAGCATCCCCTTTTGCGGCCCGGAGTGCTACGTTGTGCCCTTCTCCCAGAGTGTGCTGCGCAACCCGGAGCATCTCTCACTCACACCGCTCTCCGTCAAGTGATCGGGTCTTTCTAACAGGCTACAAGAGAAGACCGACACGTCGGGGACACAACTGCATGCGTCCTTATCCAATTCTGAGGTGCATATTGAAAATATTGGAATAACTGTCCAGATTTACTTTTAGTCAGCCAACAAGATGAGTAGGCCTAATGAATAGCAAAAGCACTAGCCTATGTCAATCTACTATCCCACMTTGTACAAAAGTTGACCTATTCGATTCTGTGCGATAAATAAATATTCCAAACAGTCTGGGACGTGATATATCCCAAATTAATACAACTACTAGCATCAAAAAACATTTTTTAAGCAATGTGGCTGACACTACAGATCAGAATGTTTAGCTTAAATGTTGATAAACTATTAGGCAATTTATTCACATTATAAGCACARCAATGCACACATGGTAGTAGGCTATAAGTGCAAATGTTCTATTAGTGGAAAACACCATTATCAAAAGTGAAAACAAACGCAATTATGCATGTAATGCTTTATTACAAAAGTTGCATTTATGGTGAAAATGATCTTCCCCAAACTTGAAAGGCACACACTGCTTATGTATGCCAGTTAGGCTCTACACCCCTTGTAAAGCAGATTTATGTGCTTCATTTAAAAATAAGTTATTAGGGCACTTTAGTTGTGATACAAACCTTATTAAAACAWATAGGCCTATGGSCTAGGCTACATGGTGTGCAACTATGATTAGAAAAAGTTGCCAAAAAAAGGCATAGTTTCTTATGCTGGGCATTATTCACAAGTGATAATATATAATTMACAAGTGATAGGCTAATACTGTCACCCATCATTGTCACCCATCAGACTATTCTTGATTTAATCTCATCTTTACATATACTAAATAATATATGTGACATTTGTTATGATTTAGAATGGACCATTATCATGCACCTGTATGGAAACGGGCAGCGGGGAAAAACCCCATATGCACTTCAATTGCGATTGCGGGACGCTTTTCCCCGTGGTTTATTTTCATGCCAGCCAGGTAGGCTATAATCCTGTAAGCAATGTGCTTAAAACTTTTTAGGGATAGGGGGCAGCATTTTCACTTTGGATGAATAGCGTGCCCAGAGTGAACTGCCTCCTACTCTGTCCCAGATGCTAATATATGCATATTAATATTACTATTGGATAGAAAACACTCTGAAGTTTCTAAAACTGTTTGAATGATGTCTGTGAGTATAACAGAACTCATATGGCAGGCAAAAACCTGAGAAAAAATCCAAACAGGAAGTGGGAATTCTGAGGCTGGTCGATTTTCAACTCATCGCCTATTGAAATTCCAGTGGGATATGGATCTGTTTGCACTTCCTACGCCTTCCACTAGATGTCAACAGTCTGTAGAACGTTGAATGAAGCTTATACTGTGATGTTGAGCCGGATGGGAGCTGTTTGAGTCAGTGGTCTGGCAGAGAGCCAGGTCCTGGTCACGCGCATTCCACATGATATTGACTTCAGTTCCATTACTTCTATAGACACAAAGGAATTCTCCGGTTGGAACGTTATTGAATATTTATGATAACAACATCCTAAAGATTGATTCTATACTTAGTTTGACAAGTTTATTCGACCTGTAATATAACTACTTGATGTTTTCGTCCGATGTTCGCCTGGATCTGCGCGAGCGTTTGGATATGTGTACTAAACGTGCTAACAAAAAGTACCTACTTGGACATAAATAATGGACATTATCGAACAAAACAACAATTTATTGTGGAACTAGGATTCCTGGGAGTGCATTCTGATGAAGATCATCATAGGGAATATTTATAATGTAATTTCGTATTTCTGTTGACTCCAACATGGCGGAGAAATGTTGTTTATATCTGAGCGCCGTCTCAGATTATTGCATGGTGTGCTTTTTACGTAAAGTTTTTTTGAAATCTGACACAGCGGTTGCATTAAAAACAAGTGTATCTTTAATTCTATGTAAAACATGTATCTTTCATCAAAGTTCATGATGAGTATTTCTGTTATTTGATGTGGCTCTCTGCAATTTCTCCGGATATTTTGGAGGCATTTCTGAACATGGCGCCAATGTAAACAGATTTTTGGATATAAATATGCACATTATCGAACAAAACATACATGTATTGTGTAACATGATGTCCTATGAGTGTCATCTGATGAAGATCAAAGGTTAGTGATTCATTTTATCTCTATTTCTGCTTTTTGTGACTCCTGTCTTTGGCTGGTAAATGGCTGTGTTTTTTGGACTTGGCAGTGATCTAACAATCACATGTTGTGTTTTCACTGTAAAGCATTTTATTTATTTATTTATTTTTATTTATTTATTTATATATATATTTTTTAAATCGGACACGATGGGTAGATTAACAAGATGTTTATCTTTCATTTGCTGAATTGGACTTGTTAATGTGTAAAGGCGCTGCCTTTTCAGCGGAATGTTGTCGAGGGGTTCCGCTAGCGGAACGTGTGACCTAGAAAGGTTAATATTAGGAAAGTTGAGAAATAAATATAGTAGACCTAGCCTATAGAAAGCTGATGGGATCTTCGTTAAGCGGCCATCACTCTGTTTTCTCTAGAAATGTTGCGCAACATTAGCTCATGAGCTCTCATGAAGTGTTTGATTAGATTTTCGATTACATTTGCATTGATGTCAGAGTGATTAGAGGGACAATGAAGTGCTGAGTACCAGGCAGTACGCAAGTAATGAACAGCAGCAGCAGTAGAGCTTGGAGAATAATAATTACCGTGACTAAACGGTCACGTGGAATTTGACTGCCTTCCTGACTCGTGACTGTCGGTGTGGCAGTAATACGGTCACCGCAACAGCCCTAGTCACATCTGGAGGAAACCTGACACCATCCCTACAGTGAAGCATGGTGGTGGCAGCATCATACTGTGGGGATGTTTTTCAGCAGCAGGGACTGGGAGACTAATCAGGATCGAGGGAAAGATGAACGGGGMAAAGTACAGAGATATCCTTGATGAAAACCTACTCCAGAGCGGASCTCAGACTGGGGCGAATACTTATGTAAATGTCATATTTCAACAACAAAAAATCTAAAAACGTGTTTTTGTTTTGTCATTATGGGTTATTGTGTGTAGATTRATGAGGGGGGAAAACAATTTCATCAAGTTTAGAATAAGGCTACAACGTAACAAAATATGGAAAAAGTCAAGGGGTCTGAATACTTTCCAAATGCACTGTACATGTGTCCAACAGGACTTTAATGCCCACATTTGTCTTCACATGACATATTTCTCTCTCACACGCAAAGCTCTGAGACAGAACATTGCTTATTGAGTTCATTGGATGCAATAGATCTGGCTAGGAGCCTGAAGCAATGACCCTTTACCACAGAACACTTCTTTGGTATGTATACACACATCTCTATGTACACTGTTCACACATAAGCACGCCACCTACACACACCATGATGAGTGAGCCATAGCGCCATAAACTCAGTCACAGCCCCATGTTACTACAGAAGGTCATATTTGTAGATCATAGAAGTCTGGAGGAGAGCCACTACAGTTTTCCTCCATCATGGTCCTGGGGATTTACAAAACAGACATTTGAACACAGGCCAGAACATAGGATGGAGAACAGATGAGCAGTGACTTACTTACTAAAGCAGTGAACTAGGACAATAATCCAGGTTTTGTGATTAGACAGCAAAGTGAAACCTCATGGTGGCTAGGCTACGTAGTGTTCACCCAGCAGCTTTTCCCAAACTGTGCTGGCAGATTTCCAACATTCTCCGCCTGTCAGGACACTACCCTCCCAGTTTCCAGCGCACTCAGCGCAATGCATTCCAGCACGCACGTGTCCTTTACAATACATTTTTACCATACAGTGCAATCAATACTCCTCTGTAAACTGGTAATCTCTATATATTCACCTTTATTCAACCAGGTAGGCCAGTTGAGAACAAGTTCTCATTTACAACTGCCACCTGGCCAAGATAAAGCAAAGCAGTGCGACAAAAACAACAACAGAGTTACACATGGAATAAACAAACGTACAGTCACAATAACACAATAGAAAATCTGTATACAGTGGGTGCAAATGAGGTAAGGCAATAAATAGGCCATAGTAGCGAAGTAATTTACTATTTACAGGTGGGCTGTGTACAGATGCAGCGATCGGTAAGCTGCTCTGACAGCTGATGCTTGTAGTTAGTGAGGGAGATATAGGTCTCCAACTTCAGTGATATTTGCAATTCGTTCCCGTCACTGGCAGCAGAGAACTGGAAGGAAAAGGCAGCCAAAGGAGGTGCTGGCTTTGGGGATGACCAGTGAAATATACCTGCTGGAGCRCGTGCTACAGCCGGGTGTTGCTATGGTGACCAGTGAGCTGAGATAAGGCGGAGCTTTACCTAGCAAAGACTTATAGATGACCTGGAGCCAGTGGGTTTGGCGACGAATATGTAGCGAGGGCCAGCCAATGAGAGCACTACAGGTCGCAATCGTGGGTAGTATATGGGGCTTTGGTGACAAAACAGATGGCACTGATAGACTACATCTAATTTGCTAAGTAGAGTGTTGGAGGCTATTTTGTAAATGACATCGACGAAGTCAAGGATCGGCAGGATAGTCAGTTTTACGAGGGTTTGTTGGCAGCATGAGGGAAGGAGGCTTTGTTGCGAAATAGGAAGCCGATTCCAGATTTAATTTTGGATTGGAGATGCTTAATATGAGTCTGGAAGGAGAGTTTACAGTCTAGCCAGACACCTAGGTATTTATAGTTGTCCACATATTTTAAGTCAGAACCGTCCAGAGTAGTGATGCTAGGCGGGCGGCGATCAGTTGGAGAGCATGCATTTAGTTTTACTAGCGTTACTAGAGGCCACGGAAGGAGGTTTGTATGGCATTGAAGCTCAGTTAACACACTGAACTCTATCGAAAAAGTAGTTAGTGAACCAGGCCAGGCAGTCAGAGAAACCAAGGCTGTTGAGCCTACCGATAAGAATACGGTGATTGACAGAGTCAAAAGCCCTGGCCAAGTCGATGAAGACGGCTGCACAGTACTGTTTTTTTTAATCGATGGTGGTTATGATATCGTTTAGGACCTTGAGCGTGGCTGAGGTGCACCGTGACCAGCTCAGAAACCGGATTGCATAATGGAGAAGGTACGGTGGGATTCGAGATGGCCGGGTATCTGTTTGTTAACTTGGCTTCCGAAGACTTTAGAAGGGCAGATGGATATAGTGTCTGTAACAGTTTGGGTCTAGAGCATTCCCCCCTTTGAAGAGGGGGATGACTGCGGCCGCTTTCCAATCTTTAGAATCTCAGACGATATGAAGAGGTTGAACAGACTAGTAATAGGGGTGCAACAAATGCAGGGTAATTTTAGGAAGAGGGGGTCCAGATTGTCTTAGCCCATCTGATTTGTAGGAACCAGATTCTTTAGCTCTTCAGGACATCAGCTGTCTGGATTTGGTGAAGCAGAAGCGGGGTGGGGGGTGTTGCCAGTTGCTGCGGGGGGTGCCGAGCTGTTGGCCGTGGGTAGCAGGTGAAAGCGTGACCAGCCCATATCAAATCAAATCAAGTTTATTTTATATAGCCCTTCGTACATCAGCTAATATCTCGAAGTGCTGTACAGACACCCAGCCTAAAACCCCAAACAGCAAGCAATGCAGGTGTAGAAGCCGTAGAGAAATGCTTATTGAAATTCTTGATTATCGTGGATTTATCAGTGGTGACAGTGTTTCCTACTCTCAGTGCAGTGGGCAGCTGAGAGGATGTGCTCTTATTCTCCATGGACTTTAGTGTCCCAAAACKTTTTGGAATTAGTGCTGCTGGATGCATATTTCTGTTTGAAAAAGCTAGCCTTTGCTTTCCTAACTGTGTATACTGGTTCCTGAATTCCCTGTAAAGTTGCATATCGCGGGGACTATTCGAAGCTAGTGCAGTATGCCACAGGATGTTTTTGTGCTGGTCAAGGGCAGTCAAGTCTGGAGTGAACCAAGGGCTATATTTGTTCTTAGTTCTACATTTTCTGAAAGGGGCATGCTTATTTAAGATTGTGAGGTAGGCACTTTTGAAGAACAACCAGGCATCCTCTACTGACGGGATGAGGTCAATATCCTTCCAGGGCGATTAGAAAGGCCTGCCCGCAGAAGTGTTTTAGGGAGCGTTTGACAGTGTTGAGGGGTGGTYGTTTGACTGCAGACCCATAACGGACGCAGGCAATGAGGCAGTGATCGCGGAGATCCTGGTTGAAAACAGCAGAGGTGTATTTAGAGGGCAAGTTGGTCAGGATGATATCTATTAGGGTGCCCATGTTTAYGGATTTGGGGTTGTACCTGGTAGGTTCCTTGATAATTGGTGTGAGATTGAGGGCATCTAGCTTATATTGTAGGACGGCCGGGGTGTTAAGCATATCCAAGTTTAGGTCATCTAACAGTACAAACTCTGACGACAGATGGGGGGCAATCAATTCACATATGGTGTCCAGGGCACAGCTGGGAGCTGAGGGGGGTCTATAACAAGCGGCAACAGTGACTTATTTCTGGAGAGATGGACTTTTAAAAGTAGTAGCTTGAACTGTTTGGGCATAGACCTGGATAGTATGACAGAACACTGCAGGCTCACTACAGTAGATTGCAACTCTGCACCCTTTAGCAGTTCTATCTTGACGGAAAATGTTGGATTTGGGGATGGAAATTTCAGTAATTTGTGGCCTTCCTAAGCCAGGATTCAGACACGGCTAGGACATCAGGGTTGGCGGAGTGTGCTAGAGCAGTGAATAAAGCAAACTTAGGGAGGAGGCTTCTGATGTTAACATGCATGAACCCATGGCTTTTCCAGTTACAGAAGTCAACAAATGAGAGCGCCTGGGGACACAGGGCCTTGGTTAACCTCTACATCACCAGAGGACCAGAGGAGGAGTAGGATAAGGGTACGGCTAAAGGCTATAAGAACTGGTCGTCTAGCGCGTTCCGAACAAAGAGTAAAAGGAGCAGACTTCTGGGCGTGGTAGGATAGATTCAGGGCATAATGCACAGACAAGGGCATGGGGGTGGGGAAGGGAGMTAACCGAGGCATGTAGAGCGGGAGTAGGGGATCCGCAGTAAAACAAAAAACAAATGAGAGCTACCCTAAACAACAGTATACAAGGCATAGTGGCATTAGAGGGACGCATAAAGCAATCACAGGTGTTGATTGGGATGGCTAAGACAATGGGTAAACAGCTAGGACAACAACGGGAAAATGTCGATGAATGGGCAGAGAGGGTCAGTTAGCTACACACTGAGTTCGAGGCTGGGGCCGACAGATAAACAAAATTAAGTACCGTGTTCATAAACAGTCCAGCAGGCATCAGCTGTGTGGCTGAGTGATCATAGGGTCCAATAAGCAGCAATGGACGAAACAGGGAGCCGCTCGGCAGTTGTCAATACGGTAGGCGAGCGGGAGACACCGCGCTCAAAGAGTTAGCGGGCCGGGGCTAGTAGCTGGGTCCTCACCAACATCAACGACGCAGAGGCCGGTTGAGAGCACATCGGCCGAAATATGTCAGCAGACCAGTCGTGATGGATCGGCGGGGCTCCGTGTCGACAAAGGGTCCAGGGAAATTGGCAAGAGGGGTATTGTAGTTGGTGTACTTCATTTGCTAGCCSGGGGAAAGGGCCTAGCTCGAGGCTAACTTGTGCTTGCTTCTGGACAAGGGCGTTAGCCACGATAGCCAATCATGGACACTCTTACTGACAGTTGTGGCTGCTTTGCGTGATGTATTGTTGTCTCTACCTTCTTGCCCTTTGTGCTGTTGTCTGTAACCAACAATGTTTGTACCATGTTATGTGCTGCTGCCATGCTATGTTGTCGTCGTCGGTCTCTCTTCATGTAGTGTTGTCTCTCGTCATGTGTGCTTTGTCATATATTGTAATTACATTTTTTATTTTTAATCCCAGCCTGTCCCCGCAGGAGGCCTTTTGGTAGACCGTCATTGTAAATAATATTTTTTTCTTAGTTAACTGACTTACCCAGTTAAATAAAGGTTAAATAAAATAARAATTCTTAAAGTATTCAGACCTTGGACTTTTCCCACATTTTATTACAGCATTATTCTAAAATGGATTACACTTGTTGCCCCCCATCAGTCTACACACAATACCCCATAAAAGTTAACACACCTACTCATTCCCAGATTTCTCTTTGTTTTTAAAAAGTTCTACATTGTAGAATAATAGGGAAGTCATCAAAACTATGAAAAAAACACATATGGAATCATGTAGTAAGTAACCAAAAATTGTTAAACAAATCAAAAAATATWTWWTTTTTGAGATTCTTCAAAGTAGCCACCCTTTGGCTCGACAGCTTTGAACACTCTTGGAATTCTCTCAACCAGCTTCATGAGGCAGTCCTGGAATGCCTTGTTAAAAGTTCATTTGTAAAAAAAAAAAATCCCTTCTTAATGCGTTTGAGCAGACGATAGCCCTATTTGGTAAAAGATCAAGTCCAAATTATGGCAAGAACAGCTCAAATAAGCAAARAGAAACGACAGTCCATCAATACTTTAAGAYATGAAGGTCAGTCAATATGGGATATTTAAAAAAACKTTGAAAGTTTCTATAAGTGCAGTCGCAAACACCATCAAGCGATATGATGAAACTGGTTCTCATGAGGACCGCCACAGGAAAGGAAGACCCAGAGTAACCTCTGCTGCAGAGGACAAGTTCATTAACTTCACCTCAGATTGCAGCCCAAATAAATGCTTCACAGATGCTGCATGTGTGGTTCCCACCGTGAAGCATGGAGGAGGCGGTGTGATGGTGCATTGCTGGTGACACTGTCTGATTTATTTTGAATTCAAGGCACACTTAACCAGCATGGCTACCACAGCATTCTGCAGCGATACGCCATCCCATCTGGATTTTCGCAAAGTGGGACTATCATTTGTTTTCAACAAAACAATGACCCAACACACATCCAGGCTGCGTAAGAGCTACTTGACCAAGGAGATTGATGGAGTGCTGCATCAGATGACCTGGCCTCCACAATCACCCGACCTCAACCCAATTGAGATGGTTTGGGATGAGTCGGACCGCAGAATGAAGGAAAAGCAGCCAACAAGTGCTCAGCATATGTGGGAACTCCTTCAAATTGTTGGAAAAGCACTCCAGGTAAAGCTGGTTGAAAGAATGCCAAGAGTGTGCAAAGCTGTCATCAAGGCAAAGGGTGGCTACTTTGAAGAATCTCAAATANAGAGTGTGCAAAGCTGTCATCAAGGCAAAGGGTGGCTACTTTGAAGAATCTCAAATATATTTTGATTTGTTTAACACTTTTTAGGTTACTAAATGATTCCATGTGTTATTTCATAGTTTTGATGTCTTCACTATTATTCCACAATGTAGAAAATAGTAAAAATAAAGAAAAACCCTTGAACAAGTAGATGTGGTACTGTACGTATTTTYAAAAAATCTGTTTTTGCTTTGCAATTATGGGGTATTGTGTGTAGATTGATGAGGGATTTAAATTGTTTTTAATCAATTTTAGAATAAGGCTGTAACGTAACAAAGGGTGGAAAAGTCAAGGGGTCTGAATACTTTCCCGAATACACTAATGTAGGTGGGAAAAGCACTTTCTAACTTGCCAAAAGKTTTTGCTAAGATATACAGTACATTGACTTTTTCCACATTTTGTTGGTTTTACAGCCTGAATTTAAAATGGATTAAATTGAGATTTTTTTTTGTCACTTGCTTAAATACAATACCCCATAATGCCAAAGTGGAATTATGCTTTTTGAATTTCCATTTTTTTTTATTAAACCTGAAAAGCTGAAATGTCTTGAGTCAATAAGTATTCAACCCCTTTGTTATGGCAAGCCTAAAGTTTAGAAGTAAACATTTGCTTAACAAGTCACATAAGTTGCATGAACTCACTATGTGCAATAATAATGTTTAACATGATTTTGGAATGACTACCTCATCTCTGTACCCCACACATACAATTATCTGTAAGGTCCCTCAGTCCAGCAGTATATTTCAAACACAGATTTAACCACAAAGACCAGGGAGGTTTTCCAATGCCTGCAAAGAAGCGCACCTACTGGCAGATGGCTAAAAACAAAGCTGAATATCCCTTTGAGCATGGTGAAGTTATTAATTACACTTTGGATGATGTATCAATACACCCAGTCACTACAAAGATACAGGCTTCCTTCCTATCTCAGTTGCCGGAGAGGAAGAAACCGCTCAATGATTTCACTATGAGGCCAATGGTGAACATAAAACAGGTTTAGAGTTTAATGCTTGTAAAGGAGAAAAAACTTGAGGATGGGTCAACAACATTGTAGTTACTCCACAATACGTTGAAAAAGAACCCGTTAGGAATACAAAATTATTAAAAAAATACATATAACACAGCAATCCTGGTTTTCCAACAAAGCCTTTACAAGTAATCTAATGCAAAAAAAAAATATGTCAACCAGCAAATTAACGCTTTGTCCTGAATAAGAAGTGTTGTATTGGATTTGCCCAAAACATATATGACTGAGTACCACTCTCCATTAATTTCAAGCATAGTGGTTGCTGCATCATGTTAGGGGTATTCTTGTAATCGTTTAAGAACTGGGGAGTTTTACAGAATAAAAAAAATTATGGAATGGAGCTAAGCACAGGCAACATGTTTTGAGGAAACCTGGTTCAGTCTGCTTGCCACCAGACACTGGGAGATGAATTCTCCTTTCAGCAGGACAATTGCCAAATCTACACGAGTTGCTTACCAAGACACTGAATGTTCCYGAGTGGCCGAGTTACAGTTTTGACTTAAATCTACGGCAATGGTTGTCTAGACATGATCAACAACCAAATTTGACAGAGCTTGAAGAATTTAGAAAATAATAAAAATGGGCAGATGTTGCACAACTCAGGTATAAAGCTCTTAGAGATTTACCCAAAGATTCAGAGCTGTAATCACTGTCAAAGTGCTTCTACTAAGTATTTACTTAGGAGTGTGAATACTTGTGTAAATTAGATATTTCTGTATTTCATTTTCAATAMATTTGCTCAAATTTCAAAAACATGTTTTTCWCTGTCATTATGGGGTATTTTGTATAGATTGGTGAGAATTTTTTATTATTTAATCMATTTTGAATTCAGGCTGTAACACCGAAAAATGTGGAATGWGTAAAGGGGTATGAATACTTTCTGAAGGCACTGTATTTACCTTGGTGCTTTTCCTAAAGACAAATACATGCAGGTCTTACCTGCGGTCTCCTGGAGGCTTTTATTCCCTGTGGCTCTCCTCCATGCTGGTGGCGTCTGGGGAGGTGGAGGGACACTGCATCTGGGGGGAGAAGGAACAACATCAGTATGTGTGTGTGTGTGTGTGTATGTGTGTGTGCGATCAGTTACAGAGAATCAACGGGAGGTATCAAAATAAMATTTTATCAGTGCTAGCTGCGCCACCAGAGTCTCTGGGTTCGCGCCCAGGCTCTGTCGCAGCTGGCCGCGACCGGGAGGTCCGTGGGGCGACGCACAATTGGCCTAGCGTCGTCCGGGTTAGGGAGGGTTTGGCCGGTAGGGATATCCTTGTCTCATCGCGCTCCAGCGACTCCTGTGGCGGGCCGGGCGCAGTGCGCGCTAACCAAGGGGGCCAGGTGCACGGTGTTTCCTCCGACACATTGGTGCAGCTGGCTTCCGGGTTGGAGGCGCGCTGTGTTAAGAAGCAGTGCGGCTTGGTTGGGTTGTGCTTCGGAGGACGCGTGGCTTTCGACCTTCGTCTCTCCCGAGCCCGTACGGGAGTTGTAGCGATCAGACAAGATAGTAATTACTAGCGATTGGATACCACGAAAATTGGGGAGAAAAGGGGATAACATTTATAAAAATAAAATTAAAATAAAAAACATTGTATTTGTCACATGCTTCATAAACACCAGGTGTAGACTAACAGTGAAATGTTTACTTACGGGTCCTTTTCCCAACACTGCAAAGTGACAGAGTAATAAATACACAGTGAATAACAACAATAACATGGCTATATACAGGGAGTACAAGTACCGAGTCGATGTGCAGGGGAACAAGGTAATTGAGGTAGCTATGTACATATAGGTACAGTTGAGGTCTAAAGTTTACATACACTTAGGTTGGAGTCATTAAACTCTTTTTTTCAACCACTCCACAAATTTCTTGTTAACAAACTATAGTTTTGGCAAGTCGGTTAGGACTAGAGGTCGACCGATTAATCGTGGAAATTGTATTTTTGGGCGCCGATTTGCCCGATTTTTTATTTTTATTTTTACACCTTTATTAACTAGGCAAGTCAGTTAAGAACCACATTCTTATTTTCAATGACGCTATGGAACGTCCTGTTTGACAGGATTTTAACCTTGGTCAGGTTCTCGGGGGACTCCAAAGTTTGCACGCTTACAGTTAACTTAGTCTATAATGCCCTAATTCTTTAGTCCTGACTTACATTGCACTTCTCCAAAGGATGGCCTGCTTTACGAATGCAGTAATGTTCTAAGTAAGTGCTAGTCTAGTCATGTAAACTTATATCTTATAAAATAACAATCAATCAAGGTCGACTGTCACTGCTCCATATGTTGACTTAACCATTAAACATTAATGCTTTCCTAAAATCAATACACAAGTAAGATTTTAAACCTGCATATTTAGCCTTAAAATGAATCCGGATTAGCAGTCAATATTCCAGGTGAAATTGGTCATTTCTCTTGCCGTTCATTGCACGCAGAGATACAGGTATATATGCAGGATCAGTTTGGGCCTACCTTTGCTCTTGGCGAACTTATTTGCCAGAATTTAATCTAATTATGCTAAACATTTGAAGGTTGTGCAAGTAACAGGAATAATTTAACTCATGGATGCCACCCGTTAATAAATACGGAACGGAATAAACGGTGATGTAGTTTCCGGATTAGTCAAAGGATATGGTTTAGAGAGAAATAGTCGACGCGTTATAATTCCTGTAATAACTTGCGTCTGAACTTGAAAGGGGTTCCTTCGTTATTTTACCGTTCATGTCTTCCATAGAGAATGTCTTGATCTACTTCAAATAAGGTCTGTGTTTCGTGCAGGCTAAACCGCCTCGACGTTTTGATACCCGTGTAAATCTCATTAAGATAAGGTAACGTTTGTCAACATATTTTCATAAATCCACTCTACAATTTTTTTTATCTTTCGCTTATATTTAGCCAATATTGATCAGAGTTAACTTGTCCTATGGATATCTACACAGTTATAAAATTGGCACGGTGGTGTAAGCCTACACAAACATAGACCTTATTTTAAGTGAATCTAAAAATATCCTATGAATAATGAAGAACCGCTTTTTCAGATTTTGCTAGAAGGTGTCATGGAATTATGACTCGCACTTTGGTCGTCAATTCTTACCATGCCATTATTAAAATAGGATTTCCTGCATATAGAAATTAAAGTTTTTGTTTTCAACATTCATCACAGGTAACCTAAACTCTATTTTATTCAAACAGTTGAGAGTATTGTCTCCTAAGCAGACTCTTCAGTATCATTGTCACTTCAGAGCTGTGTGTTATTTTATGTATATATTAAGTTAAAATAAGTGTTCATTGTTCATTCAGTATTTGTTGCAATTGTCATTATTACAAAAATGTGTGTGTGTGTGTATGATATATATATAAACATTATATATATATATATATATAAAAAAATCGGCATCGGCTTTTTTTTGTCCTCCATAAATCGGTATCGGTGTTGAAAAATCATAATCGGTCGACCCTAGTTGTGCATGCACGTAGATGCCTAAGTCATTTTTCCAACAATTGTTTACGGATTATTTCACTGTATCTCAATTCCAATGGAACAACAGACGTTACATACCACTAAGTTGACTGTGCCTTTAAACAGCTTGAAAAATTCCAGAAAATGATGGCTTTAGAAGCTTCTGTGAAGGCTAAGTGACATCATTTGAGTCAAATTGAGGTGTACCTGTGGATGTATTCAAGGCTACTTCAAACTCAGTGCTTCTTTGCTTGACATCATGGGAAAATCAAAAGATATCAGCCAAGACCTCAGGATAAAAAATTGTAGACTTCACAAGTCTCGTTCATCCTTGGGAGCAATTTCCAAACGCCTGAAGGTACCACGTTCATCTGTACAAACAATAGTACTCAAGTATAACACCATGGGCCACGCAGCCGTCATAGCGCTCAGGAAGGAGATGAACGTACTTTGTATCATATCCACAGTAAAACGAGTCCTTATCGACATAACCTGAAAGGCGCTCAGTAAGGAAGTAGCCACTGCTTCAAAACCTCCATAAAAAAGCCAGACTACGGTTTGCAACTGGACATGGGGACAAAGATCAAACTTTTTGGAGAAATGTCCTCTGGTCTGATGAAACTGTTCGGCATAATGCCATCGTTGTTTGGAGGAAAAAGGGGAGGCTTGCAAGCCGAAGAAAACCATCCCACTGTGATGCACGGGTGGCAGCATCATGTTGTGGGGTGCCTTGCTGCAGGAGGGACTGGTGCACTTCACAAAAGAGATGGCATCATGAGGGAGGACAATTATGTGGATATATTGAAGCAACATCTCAAGACATCAGTCAGGAAGTTAAAGCTTGGTTGCAAATGGTCTTCCAAATGGACAATGACCCAAGCACACTTCCAAAGTTGGGGCAAATTGGCTGAAGGACAACAAAGTCAAGGTATTGGAGTGGCCATCACAAAGTCCTGACCTCAATCCTATAGAAAATTGTGGGCAGAACTGAAAAAGCGTGTGCGAGCAAGGAGGCCTACAAAGCTGACTCAGTTACACCAGCTTGTCAGGAGGAAGGGGCCAATATTCACCCAACTTATTGTGGGAAGCTTGTGGAAGGCTACCCGAAATGTTACCCAAGTTCGACACAATTTAAAGGCAACACTACAAATACTAATTGAGTGTATGTAAACTTCTGACCCACTGGGAATGTGATGAAAGAATAAAAAGCTGAATAAATAAATAATTCTTGTTACTATTATTCTGACATTTCACATTATTAAAATAAAGTGGTTATCCTAACTGACCTAAGACAGGAATTTTTACTAGGATTAAATGTCAGGAATTGTGAAAACTGAGTTTAAATGTATTTGGCTAAGGTGAATGTAAACTTCCGACTTCAACTGTAGGGGTAAAGTGACTAGGCAACAGAATAGATATAGACAGCAGC
>NC_036862.1:35133094-35142909 GCF_002910315.2 Salvelinus sp. IW2-2015
CAGCAGTGTATGTGGGGGGTGTGTGTGCAAGTATGTGTGAGCATAGAGTCAGTGCAAGGGAGTTAGTGCAAAAAAATAGTAAATTCAGGTAGTCCGGGTACCCATTTGATTAGCTATTTATCAGTCTTGTTTAGCAGTCTTATGGCTTGGGGTAGAAGCTGTTCAGGGTCCTGTTGGTTCTAGTCTGCAAGCACTGGTACCGCTTGCCGTGCGGTAACAGAGAGAACAGTCTATGGCTTTGGTGGCTGGAGTCTGACAATTTTTTGGGCCTTCCTCTGACACCGCCTGGTATAAAGGTCCTGGATGGCAGGGAGCTCGGCCCAAGTGATGTATTGGGCTGTACTCCCCACCCTCTGTAGCGCCTTGCGGTCGGGTGCCTTGCAGTTGCCTGAATGCCTGCCTGCCCGCAGGCTACCTGCCCTTCGTCTCTCAAGCATAGGTTACTATAGCCTACTGATGACATCAGAGTGGYTCAGAAATTAGGGAGATGTTATACAGAGAAGAATGGATTCACTTTTTTTWATGYAAATTAAGGATACTATAGTTATCACGTTTCACAGTGGATTTMTTAACTACAATAAAAGGTAAAACCTTTTTTAAATTCTGGTGCTGCTCTGCACACACAAGCTTGTTAGCTAGGTAGCTAACGTTTGCGCTGGTTCAACGTTAAAGTCATTCAAGGTCAAACACATTCAAAGTTCCTCCATAATTCAGGACCTAATCCACATAATGCATGTCATAACAAGACGCCCAGTGCTTCAAGGCAAGCTTCCTCCATCCTCTCTCACGCCTCACCCGCAAAATGTCTATTACATCTCACACCCTAGACCGATTGGCAGCACAGTGTGTGTGTGCTTGTCTTTCATTATGATTAAACTATGCTATGTTGTTAYGGCAAAATTCAAATTTCCTATACAAAATATCTTACCCGCACCATCGATTTCAGTTCTTTTTTTTTTACTGAAATAAAACGTTACATTTTTATTCTTCATTAGAACCAGTTCAGAACTTTATTTTGCTGGTCAGAACAGTACGAAAGAAATTATGGTTCTGTTCAAAACGAAACGATTGGGAAATAATTTTGGTTCCAACCCCTGGTGTGGACCATGTTAATTCCTTAGTAATGTGTACACAGACCCCCTGCACTACAGCCCTATCGATCCGTTTCATGTAGTCCACAATCAGCTCCTTTGTCTTGCTGATGTTGAGGGAGAGGTTGTTGTCCTGTCACCAAATTGCCAGGTCTCTGACCTCCCTATAGGCTGCTTCATTGTTGTTGATCAGGCCCATCACCTTCGTATTGTCGGCAAACTTAATGATGGTGTTGGAGTCGTGCGTGGCAATACWGGTCATGGGTGACCAGCGAGTACAGGAGTGGACTAAGCACACATCCCTGAGGGGCCCCCGTGTTGAGGGTTAGCGTGGTGGATGTGTTGTTGACTACACTCACCACCTGGGGGCGGCCCATCTGCAAGTCCAGGATCCAGTTGCTGAGGAAGGAGTTCAGTCCCAGGGTCCTGAACTTGGTGATGAGCTTGGAGGGGACTATGGTGTTGAATGCTGAGCTGTAGTCAATGAACAGCATTCTTACATAGATAGGTATTCCCTTTGTCCAGGTGGGTGAGGGCAGTGTGGGGTACAATAGAGATTGTGTCATCTGTGAATCTGTTGGGGCTGTATGCAAATTTGAGTGGGTACAGGGTGTCTGGGATGATGGCGCTGATGTGAGCCAGTCTTTTAAAGCATTTCATGGCTATAGATGTGAGTGCTACGGGATGATAGCCATTTAGGCAGGTTGCCTTGGCGTTCTTGGCCACGGGACTGTGGTGGTCTGCTTGAAACAAGTTGGTATTACAGACTGGGTTAGGAATAGGTTGAAAATGTCAGTGAAGACACTTGCCAGCTGGTCAGCGCATGCTCCGAGTACGCATCCTGGTATTCCGTCTGGCCCCGCGGCCTTGCGAATGTTTACCTGTTTAAAGGTCTTACTCACATCAGCTACGGAGAACGAGATCACACAGTCAGTGAGTGTTTGAGCGAGAAGGAGTGAGAAGACAGAGATGATGGGGTCCTTCTCAGAGTGTGAGACCATATATGTATGGCCCTTCAACCCAAGTGGCATTTCACTCCCTCAAAGGGCTCCTTTTTCTCTCCACTTAAGACAACGGATATTGCAAGCACTACAACTCAGACGTTTGTGGCTCACCCTCCCGCTCTCCCTTCCCCTCCTAGCTCTCGCCCCTCTCCAGGGAAGGTCGGCGKGAATATCATATTTTTCAAACATAGCTGAGGCATCGGATTTCTCATAAGAGGGTACTTAGAGCTATGGTACACAGAATACAGTGGTAGAGGCCTACTGACATAATGTACCACAATATTATCCTGCTGTTTACACATGGCCCTGTATCACACCAGCTCCCGCGCTTCAAAGGGCTATATCCACTCAATGACGGCAGAGGAAATGTAAACTCTGTGGTATGGTAGATAAACATGCTGCAGACACACAGTCCGACTTCAAATATACAAATACTGAAGACAGACACGAGGAGGAAGGCTGCTGACTTCCTGTTTTTTCCCAATGGCAAAGATGGCTCATCTTGTTTAGGAGGGTGTGACCCTATGCAGCCCAGGAAAACAACACCAGAGTTTGTGTGTCTGTCTGTGTTAACTATGACAGTGTCACTCAGAATGGAGCATAACACCCACCTGTAAGGGACTGGATCAATTCAGAAAGAGAGCGRTGAACTGGGCGTAATCTAATATATTACGGACAGTCAAGCACACAGTCCATTCTGAGTTTCTCCAGAATAGGCTATAGAAATGGACAGCTAAACATAGGTCACAAAAACACGAACACACACACACACACCGCAAAAACCCCTACGAGCGGCAGACTCATGCTCATTCCAAGAACTGTGTGGCTGTAGCTGTACTGATAAGATGTTGTAGTCTGGAGAGTCAATGTTTAACTGACTGGATGGATTCATAGGGAGCTGGGCTTATCAAAGCACTCACATTATCACATAACCCAATACATCCAACAGCTGTGTGTTTCTCTGTGAGTTTGCATGTGTCTGTCTAAGTATGCGGTTTACTCCTGTCTGTCTGTGCGTCTGTCAGTCTCAGCCTGTCTGGCTGTACCAGGAAACGCTGATGCTAAACGTTAACCACCACACCAAACCCCTAGCAACAAATTTTGTTTGCTTCAACAGGGGTAGACTAACAGTGRAATGCTTACTTAAGGTATATGTGWCCAACAGATGCATATCTGTATTCCTWGTCATGTGAAATCCATAGATTAGGGCCTAAAGAATTTATTTCAAGTGACTGATTTCCTTATATGAACTGTAACTCAGTAAATATCTTTGAAATTGTTGCATGTTGCGTTTATATTTGTGTTCAGTGTATTTAGCAGTCTTATGGCAGGGCCAGTTATTGATTCATCCCTGTCTGGATGCACACCCCTCTACAAGCGATGAGACGAGAGAGATCCGTCTCAGTAGAACGTCACTGGCGTCCGTCTAAGCTGCCTGGAACCACAGTAAAAAAGGGGCCTTGTTCAAGCATGCTTTGCAGTCTAAGATAACACTGGGCTCTTCACTGAATCAATGCCTAACTAGCAGACAGGCTCATGGCGCTAGCCGAAAAATGCTAACGGTACGTAGCACAATGCACAAAGCAATGGTGGATGATGCAGGTCTGGGTGCTGCAGCTGTGCTGAGCGTAGATGCTTACGCAGACAGAAAGCCTTCACACGCATGCATACACTTCCTCAAAAAAGTCAATTAATTTAAGATAGATTTCTTGAGTTGTCATTCATTTTGATGTTTTTGCAGAGGAGATCTTCGTTGCTCAATTTTGCATCTGACTCGGATGTTTGGTGCAGTATTTCTCAAGTGACATTTTTTTGCATGAAGACAAGTCATCTCTSGTTGAATGACAACCGGCACTGCATTGAAGAATCCCTACTGTTGACCAATCACTGACGAGGGGGTTACTGAATTCGGCTTGCCTCGAGAAAAAATATATTGTGCGCCCGAACTGCCGAAAAAAAACAACTCTTGCCGAAGTCCAAAACAAACGACAACGTTGCAAAATGTCGTCATAATATATGCACAAATTGCTTCGGCTGGGAAGCATGCGGATGCCTTTATCCAATTATGATATTAAGTTGAGTTTATCTTAATTAGGAAATGTATAACTTTTCACTTTGAAGATGTGGAGTAGGTTGTGTAGATCTGGAGGGAAAAAAACGAATTGAATCCCTATTTAGATTAACTTTTTTCCCCTTTTGCTACATTAAAATTCCAAGGGGAGTAGACTTTTCATAGGCCCTGTACGTAACAGCCCTCTTCACCTAGTCTAAAGAACACGGACTATATGACATGAAGACAGACACGCATCTCTCTCAACTAGATCTGAAGACCCACCAGCTAGGGACCCCTCAGTAGTTGTACCCTTCACATTCTCTCAGCAACGTCTCAGAGGCTCCTTTAGTCACACTGATCAAGAGCGCACACACACACACACACACTCTCACCAAACACACAGGTCCTCAAGAGGTCATTACAGAAGACCCTGCGTCATCACTGCCTGGAAGTAAACAAAATACCTCTGTCTGTCCATCACAAACACAATACACAGCCACACTAGGACACCTATGAACATCACAAACAAAACACAGCCACACTAGGACACATATGAACCCTGCCACTCATGTATTACAGATGTACTCAGAATAACACACAGTACATAATCACCCACTTAAAGTCCATACATATTAATTATCTAAGAGACCTGTGACGATGATGTTGTGTGAGAGGAGTGTCAGTGTGTGTGTGTGTGTCCCGGACTGTGTGAGACAGCTTGTGAACTTTCTCCGTCCTTCTCTCAGTCTAATTTTAGGGACCAATGTAAGACTGCCCCCAGATGGGAGGGGGCGTGTGTGTGTGAGTCTGATATAGTTGTCATAGCTCCCCTGGATGCTGTAAATCAGTTACCTTCTGCCTGCCTGACTGAACAAAGGTCTGCCCCAGCCAAGGGTATGGTGCGCACGTACACACGCAAGGGTGAGATGGAGGAGTAGCAGACAAATAGTAAGAAAACATTTCCATGATGTCTGCTCACCAGGCACAAATACTCCAACAATATACTGGACGTTTATGTCTACATTACAATCCACACCTGCACATTTTTGTGTAGGTGTCACACACACACCCCTAACCTGTAGGAGTGATACAGTATTTGGCTAAGAGCAGCCAGAGGTCAGATGATAAACAACAGGCAGAAAAGGGAGAGGAAATGCAGCGAGAGAGAACCCAAACAGCCGAGACTGACCAAAGTGTCCAGGCTGGGTGGGTCCGTCTTATGTAACTGGGGTTCTGACTGACTATCTCACAGCAGGGCAGKGGAGAGAAGGTCATGGGGTTTCTTCACCTTACTTAATATAACGTTGAGATCCATGTGGTTTTCATGAAAACATTCCATTGTCATCAATTGACTGTGTCCCTGACTGTATATAGGTTAACCTGTGTGATTGCACGTACACAACACACTATTTGACTGCACAGCATAATGCTACGTAGGTATGTAAACACACACACTGTATTTAACTCTACTGCATGAACACCGGTACGTAGGCGGCAGGTAGCCGAGCAGTTARAGCGTTGGGCCAGTAACCGCAAGGTCGCTGGTTTGAATACTAGAGCCGACAACGTGAAAAATCTGTCTATGTGCCCTTGAGCAAGGTACTTAAACCTAATTTGCTCCAGGGGTGCCATTCTACTACAGCTGACCCTGTAAAACAACACATTTCACTTAGGGATTAACAATATAGTTGGTGAACATATCGGAATCGGCTAATATTATCTAAMAATGGCAACATCGGTATGGGCCCGATGTCTAGTTAAACACGGATGTTAAAAACCGATGTCAAAGCTACCGTGCATACCTATATAACGTAGGTACAGGACATAATGACACCACGTAACATTTTGCGCTACACAGCATTCCTAACCTAGCCCACAATATCTGTGCTGTGTGGATCGAGCAGTCAACAAGTCGAGCAGTCATTTGAAAGAGTAAGAATTTCAGCGAGACAACTTATTAKGTGAAATCCATTAAAGCCAAGATAATGGAATTCATTGCCCTTGACAATCAACCGTTCTCTGTCGTGGGTGATGTTGGCTTTCGCCGACTGGTCGAGCACCGGTAGACACTACCAAGTTTGCTATTCGATGTTGCCCACCCAGAGTTACAGTTACACACTGCTATTAGCTTCACGACTTACATACTATGGAACGCCATTAGGGTCTTTGCGTGTCAAAAAAGATACAGTATGACTGTCAAAGCTGTACAAAAAAAAGTCTGCAAACAAGCAAACACCGGCCACAAACTATGTATTTACAATACCGCGTTGGTTATAAAACATMATTTGTTCAACTGCAACTTCTGGGGTAGCTAGCTTTAGCACCAAWACAACCAGCCTAAAAACAATGACCAGGAGAAACTAGTCATTTTCATTATTCTTAGCAATGATTTAGGAAATCTTGTGAGCAAGTATTAGCTAGGTTGCCACTTGATGATCGCCTATTGAAATTGAACTAGCCAGTTACTTAACCTGGTTGCTCACTAGCTACGTATCGTAAGCCAGCAACTGCTGGCCTAGTGAGGCCGACCGGACCGGGTTATGTGTTGTGAAGCTAGACACAATAATGATTAGGCACAATAGTGGAATTTGCGGTTTGCCTTCAAAATAAAAGTATATAATTGACAGTGATGCAAATTAATACAAATAGTAGAATTTTGCTATGTTTTTGGGAAGAATACATTGTTTGCATCCATGACTAGTAGCAGCTTTTATTTAATGTTTATGACCAGCACTGTAGGTGCGCGAGACAACTTTACCAGCATCTAGCATACGTATCGATGAATCGTTGTGAAATATGAAATGCGAGTGATAGTTATTACACATTGATTACACTATGTAAAAAAATGTATTAACGTGTTAAATTATTTGAGGTGCAGTCATATTCAGGTCTGATTGGTCACAAAGCTTATTTGCACACAAAGACCCAAAGGTGCGTTCCATATAAATCCTGGTTGAGAATTAAACGACAGAACAATGAACAAAGAAAAAGCACAGCAAGTAAGTGAAAGAAATAGGTTTGATATGTTTTACTGGTAATGGGAGACATACGTAAATCCAAAAATAACTTGTTGGTCAGTGTGGTGTGTGTGTGTGTGTGTGTGTGTGTGTGTTGTGTGTGGTGTTAACCTTTACTAGGCAGCACATCCATAGACGCACACACGCATGTCAATCACTACGTCATCAGAGCGCAACGATGTTTGTTGTCGAACGCCGAAACCTGAACTAAAACCTCGGTTAAAAGCTGACAGTGTTTTATATACTTTTGTTTATTTAGAATCCTGCGTCTCTGTTGGGCTAAATTGCTGTGAGCGCTGCCATCTGTCCGGGATCCTGCCAGATTCGTATAGGGGGACAGACGCGAAAACCCAGCTAGCCTAGCTGGCTTGGCGGTCTCAAATGGAGGCCGCTCTATTGAACTTTTCCTGTGTTGCAGGAGCTGTGTTTTACTTTGCTGTTGTTCCGGGACAATTGTGGACCGCGCTGATTTTCAATGTATGCAACAGTTTCTTGCGGAGCCTACAGGAGAAAGTAGATACTCTTAGCAAGAAGATAACAAACCTAAATAAGCTACTGGGGAACCCACGGCCACCTCTTTTTCTTTTACCCAAGTAGCCAGACGCCCTCTGGTCTGGTGGAAGTTTAGCCGCCGTGTCAGCTCTCCACAGCCAACTGGCCGGTGCTAGGCAGGGTTCATCCCGAAGGGGTCTCCCCCTTTCTTGGAGACAGACGGTTCTTCGACCAACCAACAGCCATGGAGGTACGTCACTCGCCGTGGAAGTTGAAGTTGTCCTCTAGCAATGGGGGCTTCCTGGATTATGTTGATGCCGGGAACTGAAAAGACCCAGAACAGTGCTTTGCCGCCTGGATGTCCAGAGGTTCCCGGCGCCTTCGTCCTTGGTGGCTTCCCAATCAAGATCCTATCCGGAGGTACCTGCGTCTTCGTCCTCCGGTTCTGTCTCCCTCTCCGGTGGCTTTACCTCGGGTTCAGATCTGAGAGACCTGCCCATTTAAAAGCATCACCAGCTGTCATCATAGGCAGCTCTTATGGTGAGAAACTCTCGTCCCCAAGGCAAAACCACTGTGCTACCCAGGAGAACAAGTACGAACATCACAAGGCTGCTTCCTACTGTTCTACCACACATGCTGGGAGCTGACACTGTCGTAGTCCATGTGGGTTCAAACGACATCAGGAGGGYTAACTCTGAACATTTTAAAAGAACTAATTTGAGCATTAAAAGACTCCAAAAAAACTGCCAATAATTTCAGGTCCAGTACCATCGTTKGGCCGCGGGTGTGAAAGATTCAGCAGACTGCTGGCATTACACATCTGGCTAAAAGACTACTGTACTCTGCTGGAGTTACTTATTGATAACTTTGAAACCTCTGGAAACAGAAGATACTCTACAGGAATGACGGAGTTCATCCAAATCATCTTGGCTCCTGGACTCTGTCTACGCATCCAAGGCCGCATTGAAACAATGACTGGTAAATGATCCAAGACCAGCTCAGTTAATCCCTACCATTGTGACAATGAGTCGTCATAATGCTGCATCAAATGCACATGATCTTAGGGGCATGGGCAAACACAAAGTAAGTAATTTATGTACCCCTAWTTGCACCAAATACATCTGTTTATCCTACAGCTATTGTAAGCAGTAATCATGAGCYTATAAACCAGACTTACACTGTTAGCACTGAGGCGGTGTGCAATAGTAGGAAGACCACTTCATGCAGCTCACCTTGCACTATCAGCTCCAATGTAAATAACATGAGTAAGTCGACCTTTGATAAGCTTCCCAGTAAAGCATTCAAAACAATCAAGCAACCCAGAAAAGTGCTACAAATAGCCCATATTAACATATGTAGCCTAAGAAACAAGGTCCATGAAGTCTATAACTTGCTTGTAAGAGATGACATTCATATTCTGACTATCTCTGAAACTCACTTAGATAATACCTTTGATGATACAGTGGTAGCAATGGTTATAACATCTACAGAAAAGACAGAAATGCCAATGGAGGCAGTGTTGCGGTCTATATTCAGAACCACGTTCCTGTAAAGCTTAGAGACGATCTAATGTTAAATACTGTTGAAGTAATATGGCTACAGGTTCATCTGCCTCTCCTAAAGCCCATTCTTGTGGGAAGCTGCTATAGACCACCAAGTGCTAACAGTCAGTATCTGGATAATGTGTGTGAAATGCTTGATAATGTATGTGAATTCAACAGAGAAGTAGATTTTCTGGGTGATTTAAATATTGACTGGCTATCATCAAGCTGTCCACACAAGAAAAAACTTCAAACTGTAACCAGTGCCTGCAACCTGGATCAGGTTGTCAGTCAACCTACCAGGGTAGTTACAAACAGCAAAGGATTTAAATCATGAACATGTATTGATCACATTTTTACTAACGCTGCAGATATTTCCTTTAAAGCAGTATCCAAATCCATAGSATGTAGTGATCACAATATAATAGCCATTTCTAGGAAAACCAAAGTTCCAAAGCCTGGGCCTAATATAGTGTATAAGAGGTCATACAAGAAGTTTTGTAGTGATTCATATGTTGTTGATGTAAAGAATATTTGCTGGTCTGTGGTGTGTAATGAGGAGCAACCAGACACTGCACTTGACGCATTTATGAAACTACTTTTCCAGTTACTAATAA
>NC_036862.1:35143905-35149185 GCF_002910315.2 Salvelinus sp. IW2-2015
GGCAGTTTATAAATTTTAAAAACATTACAATACATTCACAGATTTCAACAACACACTGTGTTCCCTCAGGCCCTACCTCCACCACTACCAGTATCGTACAGTACTAAATCCATGTGTATGTATAGTGCGTATGTTATCCGCGTATGCAATGTGTCTGTGCCAATGTTTGTTGCTTCACAGTCCGCTGTTTCCAAAATGTTTTTTTTAAATCTGTTTTTAAATCAAATTTTACTGCTTGCGTCAGTTACTTTGGATGTGGAATAGAGTTCCATGTAGTCATGGCTCTATGTAGTACTGTGTGTTTCCCATAGTCTATTCTGGACTTGGGGACTGTGAAGAGACCTCTTGTGGGGTATGCATGAGTGACTGGAGCTTGTGCCAGTAGTTTAGACAGAAAAGCTCAGTGCATTCAACATGTCATACTCTCAAAAATAAAGAAAGTCCATCTCTCCTCCACTTTCACCCAGGAGAGATTGACAATGCATATTTATTAATATTAGCTCTCTGCTGTACATCCAAGGGCCAGCCGTGCTGCCCTGTGTTCTGAGCCAATTCGCACTTTTTCCTAGTCATTTTTGTGGCACCTGATCCACATCATGACTGAAACAGCGTCAAGGTGCAGACAATAACTAGGGCCTTGTAGGACCTGCTTGTTGATAGTGCTGTTAAAAAGACAGCATCACTTTATATAGACAGACTTCTCCCATCTTAGCTACTGCTGCATCAATTGTTTTGACCATACAGTTTACATCTGGGTTACTCAAGCAGTTTAACCTCTCTAGGGGGATGTGGAAAGGTAGCGTCCCACCTGCCAACATGCCAGTGAAATTGCAGAGCGCCAAATTCAAAAACAAGAAATCCTCATTATAAAAAATGAACTTCTTGTTATCCAACGCACGGTGTCAGATTCAGAAAAAGGCTTTACAGCGAAACATACCATGCAATCTGAGAACAGCGCCAGAAACAAATCTTACAAACAGTTACAGCCAATAGAGGAGTTAACCAAGTCAGAAATAGCGATAAAATGTATCACTTTGATCTTCATATGGTTGCACTCACAAGACTCCCATTTACTCAATAAATGTTTGTTTTGTTCGATAAAGTCCCTCTTTATATCCAAAAACCTCAGTTTTGTTCGCGTTTTGTTCAGTAATCCACAGGCTCAAAGGCAGTCAAAACAGGCAGACGAAAAAATCCGAAAAGTATCAGTAAAGTTCGTAGAACATGCCAAACAATGTTTATAATAAAATCCTCAGGTTGTTTTTAAGTTATAATAATCAATTAATATTTCAACTGGACAAAAGCTTTGTCAACATAAAAAGAAAACAAGAAAGGTTCGCTCCTCGGTCGGCAGCGATGAATAACCTCTGGGACACTGCAGTGGTCCACCATCAGAGTAGTCTTACTCCCTCATTTTTCAGAAATCAAGCCTGAACAATTTTTGAAGAATTGAAACATAGTGGAGCCGTAGGAAGTGCAATTTGAGTCCTAATTCAATGGAATCTGTATAGGCAGTCAACTGGAAAACGAAAATATTAAATCCATCCAGCGAAGTGGGATTTGTTTTTTACTCAGGTTTTCCACCTGCCATATCAGTTCTGTTTATATCTCAGACTTATTTTAACAGTTTTGGAAACTTTACAGTTTTTGCTATCCAAATCTACCAGTTATATGCAATTCCTAGCTTCTGGATCCCTGAGTAACAGGCAGTTTACTTTGGGCATGCTTTTCAATCCAGAGGTGAAATGTGCCCCCTACCTTTAATAAAGGTTAATCATCTCAACTTGCTCATTTTCACATTATTCTCTTACAAGATTTAGTTAAGGTTTTAATGTTTTAGTTAGTGTTGTTTGTTTCAAATACATGCTTTTAAGTTTTAGAATAGGGCTAACTTATTCCTTGCCACCCATGCTGAAACTAACTGCAGCTCTTTGTTGAGTGTTAGTCGTTTCAGTCGCTGTAGTAGCTGACGTGTATAGTTGAGTCGTCCACATATAGTAGATACTCTGGCTTTACTCAGTCAGTGGCATGTCGTTAGTAAAAAAAAAAAAAAAAGCAAGGGGCCTAACGGCTTACCTGGGGAATTCCTGATTCTAACTGGATTATATTTGAGAGGCTTCCATTAAAGAACACCCTCTGTGTTCTCTGTTAGACAGTCACTCTTTTATCCAGATTATAAGGGGTGTACAGTCATAAAACACATACGGTTTATCCAGCAAGCAGACTTTGATCTCGATAATGTCACAAGCTTGCACGAAGTCTAACAAGACTAGCCCCCACAATAATTTTATCATCAATTCTTAGCCAATTCATCGTCAATTTGTGTAAGTGCTGTGCTTGTTGAGTGTCCTTCCCTATAGGCATGCTGAAATTCTGTTGTCAATATTGTTTACTGTGAAATAGCATTGTATCTGGTTAACACAAATTTTTTTCTTCCAGAAGTTGGTAACAGGCTGATTGGTCGGACTATCTGAGCCAGTAAGGGGGCTTTACTATTCTTGGGTAGCGGAATGACTTTTAGCTTCCCTCCACCCGGCCTGAGGGCACATGCTCTCTAGTAGGCTTAAATTGAAGTTGTGGCAAATAGAAGTGGCAATATCGTCTGCTATTATCCTCAGTAAATTTCCATCCAGATTGACAACCCGGTGGGCTTTTAATTGTTGATAGACAACAATCTTTTCACCTCTTCACACTGACTTTCGGAATTCAAAAGTACAAATTCTTTGTCTTTCATAATTTTGGTCGATATAACTTGAATGTGTAGTGTCAGTGTTGTTGCTGGCCTTGTCATCCCTAAGTTTGCTTATTTTGTGAGAAATTCTGCAGCGGAGACTCACCGTGCGCTTGCCACTTTAAAGAGCGCATCAGCAGTAAGGAAGGAGAGAGATATGACAGCCTTTCAGCTCTCTGGGAGGAGCTCCTTGGTTGGCGCTCAGTTTGATTGTGGTGTGCTATGGTGCAGAAGTCTTGTTTATTTTCAGCGTGTAGTTTGTTAAACCTTTCTAGGTAGCAACACGTTCCTCTAGAGGAACCCTGACAACATTCCGCTGGAAAGGCAGCGGCGGGAAATTAAAAAATATATTTTTGAAAATTGTAACTTTCACGAGATTAATAAGTCCAATACAGCAAATGAAAGATAACATCTTGTTAATCTACCCATTGTGTCCGTAAAAAAAAATATATATATAAAAATAAATAAAATAACTGCTTTACAGCAAACACAACTATGATTATGTTAGATCATCCGCCAAGTCCAAAAACACCCAGCCGTTTTCCCAGCCAAGAGAGGAGGTCACAAAAAGCAGAAAGAGATTAATTAATCACTAACCTTTGATGATCTTCATTCAGATGAAACTCATAGGACTCATGTTACACAATAACTGTATGTTTTGTTCGATAATGTGCATAATTTTTATCTCAAAATCTCAGTTTACATTGGCGCCATGTTCAGAAATGCCTCCAAAATATCCGGAGAATGTCAGAGAGCCATACAATAACAGAAATACGTCATCATAAATTGATGACAGATACATGTTTTTACATAGAATTAAAGGATACACTTGTTCTTTGATGCAACCGCTGTGGTCAGATTTAAAAAACTTTACGTAAAAAGCCACACCATGCAAAAAAAAGTTAGCTCAATCATCAGTGTGACCGCTCTAGGTCGTGGTTGTTATCGTTTGGGGCCACACCGATATGGATGACATGGATTAGTAGCAACATTGTTGCGTAGCTTTGACTTACAAACATCAAGATGGTCACAGTAACAATGCAAGCTGGAAGACCAACGCTAAGATCTCTTGTTCTCTTTCTCTTCCCCTATCGTTCCAGTGCTTTACTCTGCGCAGACTTTCTATTTGTCAGATTCACTTTCCGTGATGTTCATTAGAGCTGGACTATTATTGCCCTGCCAGAATTATTTGGGTTGACATTTTAGTTAAAAGGCGGTTGCTCGCAAGTTGTGCATTGTTATTTGAACTGTATTGAGGTGTGTGTGCTAATGACATGTTGCGGAGATTGTGGACATTTAAGGCCTTTTGTTTTGGTCTATGAACACCCCCCACATTCAGAGCCTCTGCACTGCTCCACTGGAAGGTAATACAGATTATTGCAAATCCTCTGTTGATGACTGGGTTCTTTCTTGTAAATTGTCTCTTAAGAAGTTGGTGTTCAATTGCTCTGCCATTATTAATTGATGAAGGTCAGTCATTTTTTAAATGGGTACGTGCCAACTTCTTAGAGACAATTTACAAGAAAGAACCCAGTCATCAACAGAGGATTTGCAATAATCTGTATTACCTTCCAGTGGAGCAGTGCAGAGGCTCTGAATGTGGGGGGTGTTCATAGACAAAACAAAGGCCTTAAAATGTCCACAATCTTCTCGGCAACATGTCATTAGCACACACCACCTCAATACAGTTCAAATAACAATGCACAACTTGCGAGCAACCTCCCTTTTAACTAAAATGTCAACCCAAATAATTCTGGCAGGGCAATAATAGTCCAGCTCTAATGAACATCAACGGAAAGTGAATCTGACAAATAGAAAGTCTGCTGCAGAGTAAAGCACTGGAACGATAGAGGGAAGAGAAAGAGAACAAGAGATCTTAGCTGTGGTCTTCCAGCTTGCAGTTGTACTGTGACCATCTGATGGTTTGTAAGTCAAAGCTACGCAACAATGTTGCTACTAATCCATGTCATCCATATCCGGTGTGGCCCCAAACGATAACAACCACGACCTAGAGCGGTCACACTGATGATTGAGCTAACTTTTTTTTGCATGGTGTGCTTTTTACGTAAAGTTTTTTTKAAATCTGACACAGCGGTTGCATCAAGAACAAGTGTATCTTTAATTCTATGTAAAACATGTATCTGTCATCAAAGTTTATGATGAGTATTTCTGTTATTTGATGTGGCTCTCTGCAATTTCTCCGGATATTTTGGAGTGCCACCAGCACTTACACAAATGACTGATGATTGGCTGAGAGAAATTGATGATAAAATGATTGTGGGGGCTGTCTTTAGACTTCAGTGCAGCTTTTGACATTATCGATCAAAGTCTGCTGCTGGATAAACCGTATGTGTTAAGACTTTACACCCCCTGCTATAATTGGATAAAGAGTGACTTGTCTAACAGAACACAGAGGGTGTTCTTTAATGGAAGCCTCTCAAATATAATCCAGTTAGAATCAGGAATTCCCCAGGGAGCCGTTTAGGCCCCTTGCTTTTTTTTTTTTTTTACTAACGACATGCCACTGACTGAGTAAAGCCAGGTATCTA